>NW_026115095.1:1122662-1314841 GCF_025201925.1 Gopherus flavomarginatus
GGGCAAAAGACTTTCCTGGCTTTAAGACAAAGCTTGATAAGTATATGGAGGGGAATGTTATGATAGGATCGTTAATTTGGGCAATTGATCTTGAATTACCACCAGACAGGTCTGCTCAATGGTCCTGCGGGGAGATGTTGCATGCGATGGGTACTGAGTTGCTGCGGAGAACTCCTTCTTGGGTGCTGGCTGGTGACTCTTGCCCACATGCTCAGTGGTTTAGCTGATCGCCATATTGGGGTCGGAAGGAATTTTCCTCCAGGCGGATTGGCAGGTGCCCTGGAGGTTTTTTGCCTTCCCCTGCAGCGTGGGGCACGGGTCGCTTGCTGGTGGTGTCTCTGTAGCTTGAGGTCTTCAAACCATTTTTGAGGATTTCAACAACTCGGTCCTGGGATAGGGGTGTATAAAATTGGATGGGTGGGGTTCTGTGGCCTGCCTTGTGCAGGAGGTCAGACTAGATGATCAGATTGGTCCCTTCTGACCTATGAGTCTATGAGTCTATGAGACCCCAACCCGTGCGGGCTGTGACCGCAGCTCCAGGGGCCCCACCCGTGGGGCCCTGACCCCAGCTCCAGGGGCCCCAATCGTGCGAGCCCTGACCCCAGCTACAGAAGCCGAACCCGTGGGGTGCTGACCCCAGCTCCTGCGGCCAACCCGTGCGGACCGTGACCCTAGCTTCTGGGGACCAACCCGTGAGGGGCCCTGACCGCAGCTCCAGGGGCCCCACCCGTGCGGACCGTGATCCCTGCTCCAGCGGCCCAACCCGTGGGGGCCCTGATCACAGCTCCAGAAGCCCAACACGTCCGGGCCCTGACCACAGCTCTAGGGGCTCAACCCGTGGGGGTCCTCACCCCAGCTCCAGGGCCCACCCCGTGGGGGCCTTGACACCAGGTCCAGGGGCTGAACCCGTGGGGGTCCTCATCCCACCTCCAGGAGCCCAACCCGTGCGGGCCCTGACCCCAGCTCCAGGCGCCGAACTCGTGGGCGCCCTGACCACAGGTCCTGGGGCCAAACCGGTGCGGGACCTGACCCCAGCTCCAGGGGCCAAACCATTGCGGGCCCTAACCCCAGCTCCAGTTTCCCAACCAGTGTGGGCCCTGACCCCATCTCCAGGGGCCCAACCCGTTCTGGCCCTGAACCCAACTCCAGGGGCCCAACCCGTGGGGCCCCTGACCCCAGCTCCAGGGGCCCCCACCCATTGTGGCCCTGACCCCAGCTCCAAGGGTCCAACACGTGGGGGCCCTGACCCCAGCTCCAGGGCCCAATCCGTGGGGGCCTTGACACCAGCTCCAGGGGCTGAACCCGTGGGGGTCCTCATCCCAGCTCCAGAAGCCCAACCCGTGCGGCCCCTGACCCCAGGGGCCGAGACGTCAGCTTCAGGGGCCCCAATCATGCGGACCCTGACCCCAGCTCCAGGGGCCCAACCCGTGGGGGCCCTGACCACAGCTGCAGGGGCCGAATCCGTGCGGACCCTGACCCCAGCTCCCGGCGTCGAACTCGTGGTGGCCCTGACCTCAGCCTCAAGGGCCCAACCCGTGGGGGCCCTGACCCCAGCTCCAGGGGCCAGAACCGTGGGGGCCCTGACCCCAGTTCCAGGGGCCCAACCCGTGCGGGCACTGACCCCAGGTCCAGGGCCCCAACCCGTGCGGGCCGTGACCCCAGCTCCAGTTTCTCAACCAGTGTGGGCCCTGACCCCATCTGCAGGGGCCGAACCCGTTCGTGCCCTGACCCCAGCTCCAGGGGCCCAACCCATGCGTCCCCTAACCCTAGCTCCCAGGGCCCAACCCATGTGAGCCCTGACCCCAGCTCCAGGGGCCCAACCGTGCGGGCCCTGACCCCAGCTCCAGGGGCACAATCCGTGTGGACCCAGACCCCAGCTCCAGGGGCCCAACCCATGGGGGCCCTGACCCCAGCTCCAGGGGCCCAGCCCATGCGGGCCCTGACCCCAGCTCCAGGGGCCCAGCCCATGCGGGCCCTGCCTCCAGCTCCAGGGGCCGAAATTGTGGGGGCCCTGATTCCACCTTCAAGGGCCCAACCCGTGGGTGCCCAGACCCCAGCTCCAGGGGCCGCACTCGTGGGGGCCCTGACCCTAGCTCCAGGGGCCCATCCAGTGCGGGCCCTGACCCCAGCTCCAGGGGCCACACCCGTGGGGGCTCTGACCCCAGCTCCAGGGGCCCAACCCGTGCGGGCCCTGACCGCAACTCCAGAAGCCCAACCCATGGGGGCCCTGACCCCAGGTCAGGGGCCCAACCCGTGGGGGCCATGACTCCAGCTCCAGTGGCCCAACCCGTGCGCACCCTAACCCCAGCTCCAGATGCCCCACCTGTGCGGGCCCTGACCCCAGCTCCCGGACCCCACCCGTGGGGGCCCTGACCCCAGCTCCAGAGGCCTAACCCGTGCGGGCCTGACCCCAACTCCAGATGCCCAACCCGTGGAGGCCCTGACCACAGCTCCAGTTGCCCAACCCTTGCAGGCCCTGACCCCAGCTCCAGGGACCCAAACCGAGTGGGTCCTGACCCCAACTCCAGGGTCCCAACCTGTGGGGGACTTGACCCCAGCTCCAGGGGCCCAACCCATGGGGGCCCTTACCCCAGCTTCAGGGGCTTAACCCGTGGGGACCATGAACCCAGCTCCAGGGGCCCAACCCGTTCGGCCCCTAACCCCAGCCCCAGGGGCCCCACAAGTGCTTGCCCTGACCCCAACTCCACAGGCTCAACACGTGCAGGCCCTGACCCCAGCTCCAGGGGCCAAACCCGTGGGGGCGTTGACCTCAGCTCCAGGGGCCCAACCCGTTCGGGCCCTAACCCCAGCTCCAGTGGCCCGACAAGTGCTTGCCCTGACCCCAGCTCCACGGGCCCAACCTGTGCGGGCCCTGACCCGAGCTCCAGGGGCCCCACCTGTGCGGGCCCTGACCCGAGCTCCAGAGGCCCCATCCGTGGGGGCCCTGACCCCTCCTCCAGAGGCCCAACCCGTGTGGGCCCTGACCCCAGCTCCAGGGGCCCAACCCGTGTGGATCCTGACGCCAGCACCGGGGGCCTAACCCGTGGGGGCCCTGACCACAGCTCCAGTTGCCCAACCCGTGGGGGCCCTGACCCCATCTCCAGGGGCCAACCCGCTTGGGCCCTAACCGCAACTCCAGGGGCCCAACCCGTGCAGGCCCTGACCCCAGCTCCAGGTGCTGATCTCGTGGGGGCCCTGACTACAGCTCCAGGGCTCCAACTAGTGTAGGCCCTGACCCGAGCTCTAGTGGCCCCACTCGTGTGGGTCCTGACCCCAAATCCGGGCGCCCAATCCGTAGGGGCCCTGACCCCAGCTCCAGGGGCCCAACCCGTGCGTTGCCTGACCCCTGCTCCAGGGGCCCAACCCGTGGGGGCCCTGACCCCAGCTCCAGTGGTCTAACTCCAGGGAGACTTGGAAATCGCAGAGATGCTTAATGACTTCTTTGTTTCGGTCTTCACTGAGAAGTCTGAAGGAATGTCTAGTATAGTGAATGCTTACGGGAAGAGGGTAGGTTTAGAAGAGAAAATAAGGAAAGAGCAAGTAAAAAATCACTTAGAAAAGTTAGATGCCTGCAAGTCACCAGGGCCTGATGAAATGCATCCTAGAATACTCAAGGAGTTAATGGAAGAGGTATCTGAGCCTCTAGCTATTATCTTGGGAAATCATGGGAGACGGGGGAGATTCCAGAAGACTGGAAGGGGGCAAATATAGTGCCCATCTATAAAAAGGGAAATAAAAACAACCCAGGAAACTACAGACCAGTTAGTTTAACTTCTGCGCCAGGGAAGATAATGGAGCAGGTAATCAAAGAAATCATCTGCAAACACTTGGAAGGTGGTAAGGTGATAGGGAATAGCCGGCATGGATTTGTAAAGAATAAATCGTGTCAAACTAATCTGATAGCATTCTTGATAGGATAACGAGCCTTGTGGATAAGGGAGAAGCGGTGGATGTGATATACCTAGACTTTAGTAAGGCATTTGATATGGTCTCACACGATATTCTTATAGATAAGCTAGGAAAGTACAATTTAGATGGGGCTACTATAAGGTGGGTGCATAACTGGCTGGATAACCGTACTCAGAGTGTAGTTGTTAATGGCTCCCAATCCTGCTGGAAAGGTATAACAAGTGGGGTTCCGCAGGGTTCTGTTTTGGGACCGGTTCTGTTCAATATCTTCATCAACGATTTAGATGTTGGCATAGAAAGTACGCTTATTAAGTTTGCGGACGATACCAAACTGGGAGGGATTGCAACTGCTTTGGAGGACAGGGTCAAAATTCAAAATGATCTGGACAAGTTGGAGAAATGGTCTGAGGTAAACAGGATGAAGTTCAATAAAGATAAATGCAAAGTGCTCCACTTAGGAAGGAACAATCAGTTTCACACATACAGAATGGGAAGAGACTGTCTACGAAGGAGTATGGCAGAAAGAGATCTAGGGGTCATAGTGGACCACAAGCTTAATATGAGTCAACAGTGTGATACTGTTGCAAAAAAAGCAAACATGATTCTGGGATGCATTAACAGGTGTGTTGTAAACAAGACACGAGAAGTCATTCTTCTGCTTTACTCTGCGCTGGTTAGGCCTCAACTGGAGTATTGTGTCCAGTTCTGGGCACCACATTTCAAGAAAGATGTGGAGAAATTGGAGAGGGTCCAGAGAAGAGCAACAAGAATGATTAAAGGTCTTGAGAACATGACCTATGAAGGAAGGCTGAAGGAATTGGGTTTGTTTAGTTTGGAAAAGAGAAGACTGAGAGGGGACATGATAGCAGTTTTCAGGTATCTAAAAGGGTGTCATCAGGAGGAGGGAGAAAACTTGTTCACCTTAGCCTCCAATGATAGAACAAGAAGCAATGGGCTTAAACTGCAGCAAGGGAGATTTAGGTTGGACATTAGGAAGAAGTTCCTAACTGTCAGGGTAGTTAAACACTGGAATAGATTGCTTAGGGAAGTTGTGGAATCTCCATCTCTGGAGATATTTAAGAGTAGGTTAGATAAATGTCTATTAGGGATGGTCTAGACAGTATTTGGTATACTCCCAGGGGACTGGACTCGATGACCTCTCGAGGTCCCTTCCAGTCCTAGAGTCTATGAGTCTATGAGTAATCTGTGCCCCCCATAAACCACCTAATCCCCATGGGAACCCCTACAGCCAGGATGTTGGTATCTGTCCCCCTATAAATCTCCTAAGCCCTCTGGAACCCTTCCAGTCTGAACGTAGGTATCTGTGACCCCCAGAAATCCCCGAATGCCCCAGGAACCCCTACAGCCTGGACTTAGGTATCTGTGACTCCAACGAACCTCCTAAACCACCCAGAACCCCTTCAGCTAGGACGTAGGCATCTGTTCCCCCCTCAACCCCCAATCCCCTCGGGACCCCTAGACCCTGGACGTAGGTATCTGTGTCCGCTTCGATTCCCTAAGCACCTCCATTACCCCTTTAGCCTGGACGTAGGTATCTGTACTCCCACAAACCCCCTAAACGTCCCAGCGACCCCTTCAGCCTGGAAGTCCCTATCTGTGACCCCCACGAACCTCTAACCTCCCAGGGATCCCTACAGCCTGGACACAGGTGTCTGAGCACCCCACAAACCCCCTAAGCTCCTCGGGACACATCCAGCCTGGATGTATCTGAGCCCCCAGTGAACCGCCTAATCTCCTCGGGACACCGACAGCCTGTACCTAGGTATCTGTGCCCCCCACAAACCCCCTATAACCCCCAGGACCCCTCCAGACTAGATGTAGGTATCTGTACCCCCACAGCCTCCCTGGGACTCCTACAGCCTGGAGGTTCGTATCTGTGCCCCTCATGAAACCCCAACCCCCCCCTGTCCGCTCCAGACTGGACATAAGTATCTGTGCACCCCACGAACCCATGAGCACCTGTAGGGACGCCTACAGCATGGACTTGGGTATCTGTGCCCCCCAAAAACCCCCTAAGCCCACCAGGGACCCCTATAGCCTACAGATAAGCATCTGTGCTCCCTGAACCCCATAAGCCCCCCCTGGACCCATCCAGCCTGGACTTAGGTATCTGTGCCCTACATGAACCCGCTAAGCCCCCCAGGGACCCTCCAGCCTGGATGGAAGTATCTGTGCCCCCCACAACCTCTAAGTGCCGAGAAACCCCTCCAGCCTGGAGGTAGTTATTTGTGCCCACCAGAAACCGCTTTAGCCCCCCCAGGGACCCCTCCAGCCTGGATGCAGATATCTGTGCCCAACACAAACGGCCTAAGCCCCCCCCAGGAACCCTCCAGCCTGAACCTAGGTATCTGTGCCCCCCCAACACACTAATTCCCCCTGGAAGCCCTATTGCCTGGAAGTAGGTATTGCTGCCCCCCACAAACCCCCTAAGCCTCCCAGGGACCCCTACAGCCTAGACGTAGGTATCTCTGCCACCCAGAAAACCCCTAATCCACCCAGGGACCCCTACAGCATGGACCTAGGTATCTGTGCCCCCCAGGAACTCCCTAAAGCCCCCAGAAACCACTCCAACCTGGACATAGATATCTGTGCCTCCCAAAAAACCCTAAGCCCCCCGGGACCCCTAGAGTATGGAGATAGGTATCTCTGCCATCCGCAAAATCCCCTAATCCTCTCCGGAACCTCTCCAGCCTGGATGTACATATCTGTGCCCCTCCCCACAAACCACCTAAGCCCCCCGGGACCCCTCCAGCCTGGACGTAGGTATCTGTGCCCCCCCAAAGCCCTAAGCCCCCCCAGAATGCCTATAGCCTGGACGTAGGTATCTTTGTCTCCTACACTATCACTAAGCCCCCCCCCAGGGACCCCTCCAGGACATACATAGGTATCTGTGCCCCTCACCAAGTCCCTATACCCCCAGGGATCACTGCGCTCACCACAACCCCCTAAGCGTCCAGGGACCCCTTCAGCCTGGACGTAGATATTGCTGTCCTCCAGGAAGCCTTTAATCCCCACCAGGACCTCTACAGCCTGGACACAAGTACCTATGCCCCTCACAACCCCCCTAACTCTCCCAGGGTCCCGCCCATACTGGATGTAGGTATCTGTGACCCTACGAACTCCCGTAAGCCCTCGAGGGATCTCTACAGCCTCCACGTAGGTGTCATGCTCTGTGCATTACCCTGTGTGGCCACACAGTGTTACTGTTCCTCCATGCGCAAAATGCTCTGGGCATTACTGTGATGGAGTGGGGACTGTCTGTGTGGGGGATGGGAGAGCAGGGGGTGACTTTAGGTGAGGGACAGGACCTAAGCCTGTAACTCGAGCTAGGCAGGGCTGAGAGAGTGAGCACCTTTGCCCGGGAAGCTGGACACAGGAAGGGGTCGGCTGGAGGGAGTTAGTTCAGTTTTGGTTTGGAGCTGGGTAGTTGGAATTCAGAGAATCCCAAACTGGGAACTAAGCTTCCTGAACCCCCAGAAGGACTCAACTGACGGGTCCTGGTTGTGCCCCAAAGCCCTGCTGTATCCTTCGTTCCTGTTGGCCAAAACAACCCTCTGTTTTACTGGCTGGCTGAGTCACTGTGTGTCCCTGGAAGAGGGGTGCAGGGCCAGATTCCACCACACTCCATGACACCCCCTAAGCCCTTCTGGGACCCCTGCAGCTGGGACGTAGGTATCTGTGCCCCCCACCAAACCCCTGAGCCCCCCAGGGACCCCTACAGCCTGGACCTAGATCTCTGTGCCCCCCAGGAACCCCCTAAAACCCCCAGGGACCCCTTCAGCCTGAACATAGGTGGAACCCGTCTGCCAGGCTGAATTGATAGCAGGAAGGACTGGGTTCAATACATAGGGGTCCCTTCCCCATTACGTAATGCAAACCAGATCGAGCCCTCACCCAGTGACATGGGAAAATTTTACATACACACCCCTAGGTGCCTCAAAGAGGCAATACTTCCCCTCTCGCAATCATAGAATCTGGGTATAGCAGAAAATGTTTAATAACGTGAGATAAACAACATAGCATTAAATTTGGAAAACATGTCAACTAGGCCGTGTCCTTTTCTCTGGGCTCTAGAATCTAGCAATCTCCAAATCACCCCAAGACTCCAAAGTACAATACCTCAAATATTTCAAGACTCCAGCAACCCCATAATCACCCACATTCCCGCAGCCCCAGAGTTCAAGAGTCTATCTGCCGGGTTTTCCCCCCTGCCAGGCTGGGTAGAAAGGGGCACCTTACGTGGTCCACTGCTGTCTGCCCTGCCTCTCCCTGGGATTCTGCTTCTACCTTTCCCACAAACTGCTCAGCTCCCTCCACCAGCTGCTCTGCTCCACCAGACAACCTGTGATCTGCTCTAGCTGTCTCCAAAAACTGCTTAGCTTACTTCACTCCGTGAGCCATTCCAAGTGTTCCACAAACTGCTCTTCTCCATCAGCTGCTCTGCAATATTGTTTCAAACTCCCCCACTATTTAACACAGCACTTCAGTGACTTCAGCTCAGGAACCTGGATCTTCAGTTATTAAGAAATTCAACAACCAGCTCTACTATTCAACTGTTAAAAGAGAAAAAGATGTAATTGGTGTTTCTGGCTCATCCAAGGAGCCCACTCCCTTGTCTAGTGAGTGCCACTCAACTGATGGTGAGAATCCCTGTCTCAAAGCTGTTTCACAGTTCCTCATCCACACAATCAGGGTGACAACACTCCACATCTCACACCCCAACAACAAATAAACTGGGGATGCCATAGCTGCCAGAGTAACCATCCCAGGCTGCCGTGGCCGTGTCACGCACGGTGGGTGTGTCTATGCAAACATGATCAGACCCTGAAATCCTTTTCCACACTTGCCATAATTCACCACCAGATGTGAGGGTAGAGTTCATCCTGCTTCTGCTTACATAGGTATCTGTGCCCCCCACAACCCCCTAATCCCACCAGAACCCATCTAGCCTGGATAATGGTATCTGTGCTCTCCACAAACCTCTAAGCTCCCCAGGGAACCCACAAGCCCAGATGTAGGCATCTGTATGCCCCACACACCCCTTAATACCCACAGGAACCTTCCAGACTGTAGGTAGGTATCTGTGACCCCTAGAGCCCCACAAAGTCCCTCGGGACCCCTACAGCATGGATGTTTGTATCTGTGACCGACAAAAACCGCCTAAGCTACCCAGGGCCACCTACCATCAGGATGTAGGTATCTGTTCCCCCCCGAAACACACCTAATCCCCCCGGAACCCCTCCAGCCTAGATGTAGGTATCTCTGACCCCACGAATCCGCTAAGACATGACAGGACCCCTCCAGCATCGACATAGGTATCTGTGCCCACACAACCCTCCTAAGACACCCAAAACCCCTCCAGCCTAGACGCAGGTATCTGTGCCCAGCATGAACCCCCTAAGGTCCCTAGGACCCCTCTTGCCTGGATGAATGTATCTGTGCCCCTTACAAACCCCTAAGCCCCCCCCCCAGGATCCCTATAGACCGGACGTAGATATCTGTGCACCCTCACGAACCCACTGATCCTCCCAGCGACCCCTACAGCATGGAAGTAGGTATCTGTACCCCAAAATGCCCCAAAGCAACCCCAGGACCCCTACAGCCTCGATATAGGTATCTGTGCCCCCGCACAACTCCCTAATACCCCCAGAACTCCTCCAGCCTGGACGTAGATATTTGTGACTTCCAGGAACCCCCAAAGCCCTCCCCAGGACTTCTCCAGTCCCTACATAGGTATCACCAGCCTTCTAAGACCCATAGGGCCCCCACCAGCCTGGTTATAGCTATGTGTACGCCACACAAACCCCCTAAGCTCCCCAGGGCCCCCTCCAACCGGTACGTAGGTATCTGCGCAACCACAAACCCTTAAGTCCCCCAGGGACCCCTCCAGACCATACGTAGGTTTCTGTGACCCTTACCAACTCCTTAAACCCCCAGGGACCACTACAGCCTGGACGTATGTATCTATGCTCACCACAACCCCCTAAGCCATCCAGGGACCTCTCCAGCCCTGACATAGATATTTGTGCCCCTCATGAAGCCCCTAATGCCCACCAGAATGTCTCCAGCCTGGACGTAGCTATCTGTGCCCCCCACGACCCCTAAGCCCCCCAGGTATCTCTACAGCCTCTACATAGGCGTGATGCTCTGTGCATTACCCTGCGTGGCCACATGGAATCACTGTTGCTCCAGCCAGGAAACGCTCTGTGCATTTCCCTGCATGGCCACACGGTATCACTGTTGCTCCATGTAGGAAATGTTCTGGGCATTAACCAGTGTGGCCACACGGTGCTGTGATGGAGTAGGGACTGTCTGTGTGGGGGATGGGAGAGCAGGGGGTGACTTTAGGACCGGACACGTGCTCAGCCTGTAACCTGAGCTAGGCGGGGGGAGGGGTTAGCACCTTTGCCCGGGAAGCTGGACACAGGAAATGGCCAGCTGGAGGGAGTTGGGTTAGTTCAGTTTCGGTTTTGGTCTGGGTGGTTGGAATTCAGGGATTCCCAAACTGGGAACTAAGTTTCCTGAACCCCTAGAAGGACTTGATTGTGGGGTCCTGCTTGTGCCTCCAAGCTCTGCTGTATCCTTCGCTCCTGTTGTCCAATAAACCTTCTGTTTTACTGGCTGGCTGAGAGCCACTGTGAGTCCCAGGAAGAGGGGTGCAGGACCGGACTCCCCCACACTCCGTGACAGACCCTAAGCCCCTCCGAGACCCCTGCAGCCTGGACGTAGGTATCTGTGCCTCCCACCAAATACCTAAGACACTCAGAGATCCCTCCAGCCTGAACTTATGTATCTGTGGCCCCACAAACCCCCTAAGCCCCCGAGGGACCTATACAGCCAGAACATTGGTATCTTTACCCCATATAGACTCCATAAGCCCCTTGCGACACTCCAGTGTGCACGTAGGTATATGTGCCCCTCAGAAACCCTCTAAGCCCCCAGGAACCCCTACAGCCTGGACATAGGTATTTCCACTCCCACAACCCCACTAACCCCCCCCTCCCGGGACATCTACAATCTGGACGTAGATATCTGTGCCCCTCACAAAACCTCTAACCCCCCCTGGGAACGATACAGCCTGGACATACGTATCTGTGCCCACTCGAACCCCTAAAACCCACTGGTACCCCTACAGCCTGGACATAGCTGTCTTTGGCCCCCACAAATCCCCTAAGACTCCCAGGATGCCTCCAGCCTGGACGTAGGTATCTTTGCCCCCCACTAACCCCCTAAGCCCCCCTGGTACCCCTACAGCCTGGATGTAGGAATATGTGCCCCCCACGAACCCTCTAAGCCCCCATGGGACCCCTAGAGCATGGAGATTGGTATCTGTGTCCCCCCCAAACTCTCTAAGCCCCCCAGGGACCGCTATGGCCTGGACATAGGTATCTGTGCACCTCAAGGCCCCTAAGATCCCCCGGACCTCTGCAGCCTGGCTGTAGGTGTGACGGTGCTGCCCGCGGGAGCCAGCTCAGCTCACTCAATCAGAGTGAATTGCAAACAAAACAGGGCAGACAAATCCCAAACGCTGCTGGTTATTTCGATACTTAGATTTACCAAGCCAGCACAAAACAGCTTCTGTAGTATCTCACTGGTTACTTAGAAGTTTAAACCACGCAGTTCCCTTAAAGTACCCAGCCTCAGGCCTCCGTCCAGACACACCTGTTAGATATGATGATGATTCCTGAAAATCTTACTTCATCATATAAAAGAAAAGATACTTCCGATCCCAAAGGATCAGCCACATAACCAGGTTCAATTATAACTTAGATTTTACCTAAAATACATACTATAGCCAATTCTTATTAACTAAGCTAAAATTTATTAGAAAAGAAAAGAGAGAGAGTGAGTGTTGGTTAAAAGATTAATAGACATATAGACTTGAATTCAATTTTTGAGGTTCAGATACAAAGTAGAGATGAGCTTGTAGTTGCCAAAAGTCCTTTTAGAAATAGTCCATAGGTTATAATCCAATGTCCATATTCAGGGTGGCTCCAGTCAATGACTGGGGATCTCAATCCTTGTGGCTTAAGGTTTCCCCCTCTTGAAACCCAAAGCAGATCTGAGATGAAGAAGGATCGTGTCCCAGGTTCTTAAACATTTCCAGCAGCCTTTCAGCCTGAGAAAACAATAGGATTAACTCTTCTTCCAAAATCATGGCAATTAGTACATCCATCAAACAGTTCAGATACAGATTACCACAACCTTCAAAGAGACACAGACAATAATACTATTTCACTCAAGTATCATCATAAATGTTAATATTCTTTTTTTGCTCTTTGAATTAAAACTATAGCAATAGACAAGACTTGTTTGCTGACATCACAAGACCTGAGCAAACACCTCGCCTTCTACCTCTAACACTGCAGACTTGCATTTCAAAGCTCTGTTCATTTACGTATCTTGTTAACCAGTTTTTAAGGTTCACCCACGGGTCAGGTCAGTCGGAGAGGTGAGTTAATTAACTCTTTCTGGCCCTGTCACCTTTCAATGAGATATTAGATTATACTTATTATGTCACAGTCACGGTGAGTTGACTGCTGCAGCTCCCCGTAGACTCTGCCTGCGCCTCTCACCGAGCTGGAGTACAGCAGGCGAGGGGAGAGCACTCGATGTATTGCATCTACACTAGACGCGATATATCGACCCCCGCTGGATCGATCGCTGCCCACTGATTCGGCAGCTGGTATAGACATACCCCGAGTATCTGGTGATCGGAGCTGGACCCCCGAGGGGGACACATTGAAGGAACTCAGGGGTTAAGGTGCCTCTATTGTCAACTGTCAGGGCTGCTGTGGCTCAGAGGAGGGTGCTTGACTGCCTGGCAGGCTTAGGCGCCGCAAGCCTTGGAGGTGGGAGAAGTGAAGCGGCCATGGAGTGCTCGGGGTGCTCATGCTCAGAGCAGGAGTGAGCTCGGGCGAGGGGGGTGCCGCAGGGCAGAGCAGGAGAGTTGCCACAAGAGGGGAGCCTCAGGGGGGAGGGGGGAGCTGCCACGGGTGGGGCGCCTCAGGGCAGAGGTGCGGAGGGGAGGGTGTAAGGTGGAAGTTTCGCCTAGGGCATGAAACTTCCTTGCACCGGCCCTGCCCCACGCCCCACAGGTCCTGTCTTGTTCATGGATGGGAAGATGTTCTTTTTCAGGGGTCTCAGACAAGAACTGGGGCACAACACCTGGTTTTGTTAAGGCCACAAAAACGGAGGCAGGAACCTCTTCTCTGCTGCTGGAAAAGAACCACAGGTACCTAAAAGATAGGGACTCACATCTTTGAATGGGCTTTAAAAAGGCAGTGGTTAATAAGTTTGGCCCCGACCATTTCTTGTTTCCACAGACTAGACATTTTAGCAAACTTTAGAATTCCTTGGTGCTAAACACTGTGAAACTCCCCTTTCTCCTTCACAGAGGGCTTTAACGCCCCTTATCTCACTTGGGCTCTAAACTGCCCATAGTTCGAGAACTGTTCTTGTTCCGATTGGACAGATGGGAGAAGGGAAGTGACCTACCCAAGGCCTACACAACAAGGCGATGGCAGAGCCAGAAAGAGAAGCAACCAGTTCTGACTCCTGTTCTAACAGATGAAAACACCCCAGAGCCCAGGAATCGAGATGGTGGGAAAATTTCATTCAAACCGTTTCTGTCCGAAAATCCCATTTAGACTAAACCAGTTTGTTTCTCAAAATCATAATAAGTGGGATGAAAGATCTTTGCAAAAATATTTTGTTGCAAAACAAAAGCATCTCCTCTTTGTCAGAGTGTGTTAAATTGTCTCCTCGCACACAAAGAGGAGACACTTACATCTCAACCGTTAGATAAGATGCTTCAATCTGAGCTAAGTCGTTGCTACTATTAACAATTTCAAAATAAAAAAATACAAATAAAATAGACTATTTCAGCTAATCTATTATGTCATAATCTGCTCTGAGTAAACATGATGGGAAACTTCATATTATACACTACTTCTAGTGACACTCCCAAATGGATCCGCATCCTTCACCCACCATGAGGTAGGTAAGAGCGGATCATTATTATCCCTACTTGAAAGAGGGAGAAGCTAAGGCTGAGAAAGGAGAATTGACTTGTCTTAGGTCACACAGCCCGTCAGAGGCAGTGTTGGGAATAGGACCCAAGAGCCCTGATTTTCAAACAAACCATCGGATCTTGAATTTCAGACATTGAATGACCTGAATACTGTGCTCTCAGATGAGCTCCAGACCAACAACAGTGACAGTAATTATTCAGCAAGTATCTGAGGAGAACTGCAATGTTAGAGGGAATCATCAACTGCTCAGAGACAATTAATGCAGAGAAGCAGCAAAATTAATCAAAGATAGAACTGGTTCTGACTTATTTACTTGATCTTAAAAGAGAACAACAAGGACCTGAGTCTCCTCCCTGTCAATAACCCCCTGCTCAGCCAATCAGGGTAGAGACTGAGGACGGGAGGCTGAGGGTTCTCACCAGAGAGCCCAAAGGATGGCCCAGGTCACCGGTGGGGATCACTGCCCGAGCACTATTTCAGTCCCACATTTTTGGGTGGACCTTCCATAGTGGGAGCTGCAGAGGACTTCCCTGCAACACACACACACACACCTCCGTCCTGTTGTTGGGAAGGGAACAGGAGAAAGGACAAAAGAAGCAAGAGAAGAAGAGGAGGGAGGGATGGAGGAAGAGGTGAAACAAAAAGGACAAAACCTAATGTCCCCAGCGATTCTAAGGGACAAAATCCCATGTGCGCAATAAAATTCTGCCTCCTTAAGCTCGTGTTTTCCATGCCTAGAATTCACTTGTCACCAGATAGATCAGACTGAACAGGTTTCAAACCTCCAGGAGGCTCTTACCTTCTAAACAGGGACGGCTGTTTTCTAGTAAAATCACTACAAGGGAAGGAGGAAACTCGAAAGAGGTTCCTCCTGGCGCTCACGTCCATGACCCCAAATAATCTCTCAGTCCTCAAAGAGAGACCTGGAGAAGGAAACGTGCTGAAGCAAAGCCACAGAGGTCTCTGAGGTTTCCCTGGCCCCTCGCCCCTGTCCTGCCTGGCTGATGTCAGCATCTCTCTGTGAGGTCACCACCTCCCCACCACCTTTGACCAATAGTCTGAGGTCCTGCAAAAGGCCTTTGTGATGTCACTGCCACACCCCTCCCTTGCTGGGCTAATGTCCTGCCCCTGGCCTGGACCTTTGGAGGTTTGAGCTACTCCCTGTGGATCACCCTACTCAAGGAGCGTTCGTTCTAGGCAGCAAGCCGGCTAGACAGGAAAACATCAGACGCTGCTCCCAATGCTACACTCAGTTTTTCAGAAATTAGTCGACTTCATGGTCAGAAGAAACCATTAGAGCGTCTAACCTGCATATCACAGGCCTCCTGTATGACATAACAGCTACTTTGGGGGCAAACACATTCCAGAAAGGCATCTAGTCTTCATTAAATGACATCAGGAGATGGTGAATCCACCACTTTCCTTGGTAGCTTGCTCCTGTGGTGAATCCTCCTCGCTGTTGACTATTGTGCCTCAGTTGTAATATGAATTTGTCTCTTTTCACTTTCCAGCCATTGGGTCTTGTTATGCCTTTCTCTGCTCCATTCAAGAGCCCGTAAATACCCAATCTTTTCTCTCCATTAAGGCACGTCAACATTTCAATAAAATCACCTTTCAATCTTCTTTTGATAAGCTAAACAGGTTGAGCTCTTTCAATAGCTCACTGGAAGGCATTTTTCTCCAGCCCTCAGAACATTTGGTGGCTCTTTGCTGCCCTAGCTCCAATTTCACAACATCTTTTTCAAATGAGGACACCAGAACTGGAGGCAGTATAAAGGTTTTATAAAGGTAAAATTAAATAGGTTGCAGAGGAGTTTTTTTTAATTTCGGCTTTTGTTGCTAATAATTTTGTCTCTCTGCGGTGAGAAAAACACTCCCCGAATGCCAAAATTTGAGCCATGAAAAGCGGCAGTGTGAACAGCGCTTCATAGGTGGAGCTGTGCTCCCGGTGACGAAGCTCCTGCCCCTCATTGGAGGTAGTTTGGCTTTGTTGCCGGGGAAGCTCTCTCCCAGCGATAAGGACGGCCACACAGCGCACCTTACAATGGCATGGTTAGAGTGGCACAGCTGCACCGTGGTAAGGTGCGCGGTGTAGACACAGCCTCAGAGCTGGGGAAAGCCGACAGGCGCTGAGGAGCACAGGGTTCAGACAGAGACATCCGTTAGGAGAGGAACTATTCACAGGGATTCTCTATAGCCTAGTAAGGTGGAGAGGATGGAAGATGATAATGTACAGGTAGGTTCTGATGAGAAACAGTGAAATGAAAGAGTCTCCCTCAATTACATCATGTAATAGCAGACAGCTAAAATGGGACACATTTTAGAAGTGCTTAAATACAAACGCTAAACGTCTAAGTACTAAGACTGGTGAATTTGAGTGCCTGGTATTGAGTGACGATATTGATAGAATAGGCATCACAGAAACCCTTGCACCCCCTCCTGCACCCACATAGGGAGACTGACCTGTGTGCATGGAGCAGCTGGCATTGCTGCCCCCCACTCCTCCCTGGAACGCTGCTCATCTGGGCACACCTAGGGGCTGTGGGGGCAAGAAGTGAGATCATCCGAGCTCCCTGCATCCAGGTCACTTTCCTCAGCCGGGCTGCATAGCGGGAGGGCAGAGAGCAGCAGCTTCTGATGCTCCCCTCACAGCACAGCCCAAGTGGGAAAAGTGACCAGGACGCATGGAGCACATAGGGTTGCTCCTTACTCCCCTCAAACCTCTATGGACCCATGGAGGAGCATTGGGGCAGGGGAGAGCAGTGAGCACCTTTGCACTGCCACACGGTGCCCTTTGACCCCTGGAGCCCTGGGCGGCTATTGGGGGGCACCACCCCAAAGGCCGGCCAGGCTCCCCAGAACGAGCAGCAGAAAACACAGAGACTGGCCACACACTGAGCAGTGGTAGCCTGGGCGGCTCGTAATGGAGGCTCAGGGGGGAGGGGTGTCATAACATTTTTTCCCAGATTTGGACCTTAGCGTCCAAAATATGGGTGTTAGCATGAAAACCTCCAAGCTTAGTTACCAGCTTGGACCTGGTAAAGCTGCCACCAGCCAGGGATTTATACAGTGCCTGGCTCACTGTGGTCTCCCCAAAACCTTCCCCGGGGGACCCCCAGACTCAGATGCCTTGAGTCTCACAACAAAGGGGAATAAACCATTTCCCTTCCCCCTCCTCCCCTCCAGGTGTTCCCTCCCTGGGTTCCTGGAGAGATATACAGAAGCAAGCTCCGTGAATCTAAACAGAGGGACTCCCCCCTCCCTGTTTCCAATCCTGGAAATAGAAGTACCAAGATAGCTAATCTCTCTTCCCCCTTACCCAGAGGGTATGCAAAGTCAGGCTAGTAAATCTAACACAACGAGATTTTTCCCCCTGACTTCTTCCTCCCACCAATTCCCTGGTGAGCTGCAGACTCAATTCCCTGGAGTCCCCACTAAAGAAAAAATCCAACAGGTCTTAAAAAGAAAGCTTTATATAAAAAGAAAGAAAAGGACATAAAAATGGTCTCTCTGTATTAAGGTGACAAATACAGGGTTATTTGCTTAAAAGAAAAAAATGAATAAACAGCCTTATCCAAAAAGAATACAATTTAAACATTCCAGCAACTACACACATGTAAATACAAAAAAAAAATTATATAAACTTATTGTCTTATTATCTTTGTACTTACAACTTGGAAACAGAAGATTAGAAAGGCAGGAGATAGAAAAATCACTCTCATAGCCGAGACGCCACAGACACAAGACAAAGAACAAAGAACTCACACACAAACTTCCCTCCACCCAGATTTGAAAAAGTCTTGTTTCCTGATTGGTCCTCTGGTCAGGTGTTTTAGGTTACTGGTGTTACCCCTTTATAGGTAAAAGAACATTAACCCTTAGCTATCTGTTTATGACAAGGGGGCTCAGCCTCCCCAAACCTTGCACTGCCAAGGGGACAGTGGGGCCCATGATCAGGGGCCCTGGCCAAGTTAGGTCCCCCTGGAAAAGTCTCCCCTATGTCAGCCCCAGGGCTGGAGGAGCTCCCACTCCCTGCTACAGCCTGGGGGCTGCAGCAGGGGCACAGAGCTTCTCTGGTCTCAGGGCCACAGCGGGGCAGGGGTAAAGGAGTGATAGGGTGGGGCTGGTGGGGGAAGGGGTGGAACAGAAGTGACAGTGGATGGGGCCATGGGTGGAAGGGGGTAGAGCCACAGACAGAAGGTAGGGGCATGGTTCTGGTGCTGGGGCCCCCACACTTGTTCTCCCTTTCCCGGGGGTTTGGCATCACTAGCCCCGGCTTAGCGAGTAGGGTTCAGTGGTCCCCATAATGTGGGGTGCGACTCCTAGGGGGACACAGAGGAACATTCATGAGGGCACCTCAGGACCTGAGCCAGCCCACATAGAGGGCAGGGAGGGAGCACCACTCTGCCACAGCTCTTCCCCAATCCCACCCTCAGCCTGAGACTCTGGCTCCCAGCCCGGCGTCGACCCCTTTACCCCTGTCCGCACCCCTCTCCCCAGCAAGCAACAGCCCCACTCCTCCCAGCCCCGGTTCTTGACCGTGGCTTCCGAGGGGCCACAGCCATGGCTAAGAGGGCACAATGTGAAATGTTTGGGGACCACTGGTTTAGGGTGACATCCTCAATCACTTCTCTGCAGTCCAATAAAAGCTATTCCTCACTCACCTACCCCTCCATCAGGACGGACTAGGTATGTTCTGCTGCCCTTCACTCATACAGGAAGGAGAATAACATTTCATTCCACTCAATCCTAAAGTGATTTGTAACCCAAGACCATCCCAAACTGGTCATTTTGGGGAAGCGGCCCCATCATGCTGCATAGCTAGGCAGAGTAGGTGTGTCTATGCAAACACGGTCTGCTCCTGAAGTCTTTCCCCAGCTCCTCACTAGGTGAGAGAGGGGAGCTCATTCAGACCCTGCTTACGCTTAGTATTTAAAAACTCCTTAGTGTCCCTATCTCTGCCGGCCTTAGATTTCTCCTGTCCGTTTTTTGACAGCTCAGATGAGGTGACCGAGTGGTTAAGGTGATGGACTGCTACCTCATTATGCTCTGCCTGCATGGGTTCAAATCCCATTCTCATCAGAGGCATTTAGTCTTTACCCTCCTTTATAGACAACCATCTCCCCCTTTGGTACAATAACAGATCAAACAATGTTGCTTGTGTTACCCAAAATTAGGTCAGTTAGTAAGCTTAGAGAGGACTAATAATGCCCCTCCCCCCCAGAGTTTGGCAGAAAGCAGCACATTTATTAGCTTGATAGCTAAGCTCAAAAGAAGGGATGGGGGAGGGTGTCACACTCATACTCACGCTCGCAGGACAGGCCTGGCAGTGGAGATGTCAGGATCCTTTAAGGTAAGTGTCCCACAGCGCAGCGATGGACGGTGCGATGAAGATCAGTCTCCCTGAGGTGCAATAGAATGTAACACAGCGAACCACTGGCCAGATGGGCCGGGTGAAAGGCATTCACTGGAGGTACAAAGGAGAGTGGGAAAGCCACTTCACAGGCATTCAAAGAGGGAAAGGACACAAGCTGGGGGAGTTTAACAGACCTTTTGAGCATACAGGTTATACAGAGCATACAGATCACTGCTGCTCCTACAACATGATAAGTTCTCAAGCAGCATGTTTCTTACTTTGCCCATCTGTCAATTTTGATGATTATTGATGGAAATATTTTGCCATTGGGTTGTATGTTTACACAGAAATTGACATTTACCAACAAATACACAATTCTTCCAAGCCTGCCTAGTCTGCAGTTGATGGGTTTAGAGGGACACATTCACTCTTCCAGGTCCCCATTCCAGGCCTGTGCTCTCCAGGTTGTCAACTTCCCGCACTGCTGGGATCCTTCCCTCATCTCCCCACAAACCACTGCCCCACCCCCACTTCTGGGGTCCCCTCCCTACACTGTCTAACTGCACTGCTGGCAGGATCCCTTCCTGTTCCTTTCATTTCCTGCCTCCACTCTGGGCAAAAGCTCTGCACTCTTCCCACACCAGAAGTTGAACCCAGGCCACCTGGGTGAAAACCAGGAATCCTGACCACTAGCCCATATGGGACTATTGTTGCATCTGACGAAGTGGGTATTCACCCACGACAGCTCATGCTCCAATACGTCTGTTAGTCTATAAGGTGCCACCAGATTCTTGGCTGCTATTATTACTACAACTCAGGCCTTGGCTACACTGGAGAGTTACAGTGCAGGTGGTGGCTTTACAGCGCTGTAACTTACTCCCCGTCCACACTGGCAAGGCACATACAGCGCTGTATTTCCCTGGCTACAGCGCTGGATGTGCTCCACCTCGAGGAGAGGAATAAAGAGAACAGAGCTGGTGATGCAGCGCTGGGGTGCCAGTGTAAACAGTGATTAATCTTACTACGCTGTCACTGACCTCCGGAACCTTCCCATAATGCTTTTAAGTAGAGATAACGCTCTTTGTTTTGGTGTGATGCCTCTGTTTGTTTTGGTGTGAGCTCAAGGCTCCCGGAGCTGCTTATCTAAAAACCAAACACAGTTACTGTTTGCAGTGAATGAGCAGAGGCAGGGGGATCCCTTTGGAACACCCACAGCTGGTGTTTGCTTGAGGAGAGAAGCAGCCGGGTGGGTACGGGGGGGGGTCTGTTTTGGATCAGCGGCTTATCTGGTCTGTGAGGAAAAAAACAAAGGCGGCTATTTGCATTTAGTGAATGAGAGAGGGGTGGGGGAGGAGGCTTGAACTTGCCAGGCAGGGAGCTGACACAGTGTCAGCTCCAAAAATCCACTCGCTCTGTCTCCCCCACGCTCCCTGTCACACTCCACCCCACCCTCCTCTTTTGAAAAGCACATTGCAGCCACTTGAATGCTGGGATAGCTGCCCATAATGCACCACTCCCAACAGCGCTGCAAATGTGGCCATGACAGAGTGCTGGTAGCTGTCAGTGTGTCCACACTGCAGCGCTTTCCCTAAACAGCTGTAGGAAGACAGCTTTAACTCCCAGCGCTGGACAGCTGCAAGTGTAGCCAAACCCTCTCTAAGCCGACCCCTTATGAGAACAGCAGGCACTAGCATGACTAGATGTCCCGATTTTTGGGTCTTTTTCTTATATAGGTGCCTATTAACCCCACCCCCATCCCAATTTTTCACATTTGCTGTCGGATCACCCTAGCAGGGGTGGCACACAGGGCTGCATTAACCTTCAGGTGCTGAGGTTTCCCTCTCTCCATTCCCAGAGCCTGTGATCAGGAAACAGACATCAAGGCTCCCAGGTGCTGCACAGACCATGACTGAGATCAGACCCCATATTATGCAAGGTGCTGTACAAACCCTGGCCAACACTGAGACACCCAGGAGGTTCCCCTCAATTTCCCTGAGCCTCTGCTGCCCAACTTCTTCTGAATCCCTCTCGCTCACACCCCCCCCCGCCCACAAAAAACCCACCTTTCCAAACAGTCCTTCTTTCCTTGCCCCCTGATTCTGGTTTCACACCCTGGGACCATCTCCTCTCTTTGTCTCTCCCCTTCCAGGTGAAGCAGAGATAGAGGCAACTTCAGCCACTGGAGTCAGCCTCAGCGAGCACTGCAGCCGGCCCCGGGGGAGGGAGGGTGTTTGCAAACACAGGAAGGGAGCAGGGGGAGCTGGGAAGAAGGCGGCAGGAGAACAAAGCTCAGAGACCCAACATGGGGAAATTCCAGGGGGCGGGGCTCTGACACATCCCAGGTGCGGGCAGCTCCTGGGGGCGGGGCTCTGGCTCAGCTCGGGGGCGGGGCAGCTCCTCGGGGCGTGGCTCCAGCACAGAGCAGGGGCGGAGCAGCTCCTGGGGGCGGGGCTCTGGCACAGCCCATGGGCAGGGCAGCTCCTGGGGGTGGGGCTCTGGCACAGCCCGGAGGCGGGGCAGCTCCTGGGGGCGGGGCTCTGGTTCAGCTCAGGGGCGGGGCAGCTCCTGGGGGCGGGGCTCTGGCTCAGCTCAGGGGCGGGGCAGCTTCTGGGGGCGGGGCTCTGGCACATTATGAAGCGGAGCCCGGGCTGAGCAGCTGCTTCCTGGTTCTCCACGTGCTGCCAGCAGTGTTGGAGCCGCTGCTCTCAGCTGCACCCAGGATCTGCCCCCAGCCCCGGTGGGATCCAGGTGGGGACAGAGACTGGGGCCCGGGGGTTCCCCTTGGTGTGGCTGGCGGGGGTGGGAGGGGAGAAGCCGGAGCTGCAGGCGGGGGAAGGGCGGTGGGACATTGTGACCCGGAGCCCCCGGGGAATGACAGGCGCTGGGGGGCGGGAAAGTGATTCTGCCCCAGGGAGCCTGGGAGAAGCCTTGGAGGCGCCTCGGCCCCAGTGGAGCTGCAGGAGGATCCGCCCGCCCCGCTGGGATGGGGGGGCCGGGGCCCGGCCGTCGTGTGGGGGGGAGGGGCGGACCCCGGGCCCGGCGGGGGGGGGCGGTGTATTAAATCACTCCCCATAGCAATGTGCTACTCCCGGGCACTGCGCATGCCCA
Organism: Gopherus flavomarginatus; assembly: GCF_025201925.1. Classification (NCBI taxonomy): domain Eukaryota; kingdom Metazoa; phylum Chordata; order Testudines; family Testudinidae; genus Gopherus; species Gopherus flavomarginatus. The sequence continues at coordinate 1,145,091 of NW_026115095.1, forward strand.
GTAACAGCCGCTGAAGCCGCTGCCCTTCCCCCTGCCCGGACCAGCCGTAACGTTCCGCCGGGCGCTGGCGGCGGGGCTGGAGCGGGGCGGGGGAGTAACAGGGAGCGTGGGAGGGGCGGGCGCAGAGCAGGAAATTGATGGGCGGGGGGGTCAGGCAGCTGGAGGCAGGGTTCGTGGGGCGCTAAAGGGCACAATCCGGGCTGGGGGGAGGAGCAGGAGTTGAGCTCAGGGGGAGGCGCTGGCAGAGCCCCCCCCTTTGGTGTGAGGGCGGAGGTGTCGAGGGGGGAGGAGAAGCCGGAGTTGCAGGGGGGGGGAAGTCACTGGGGGGGTAGATCTGTCTCTGTGCAGCCAGGACATTCCTGGGGTGGGAGGGAGGTGAGTTAATTGGATCCTGTCCCTGTTTTTGCCACTTCCTCCCACACACACATTCTCTCCAGATTTCCCCTTTTCTCTCTCATTATCACACGTGGCTATAAAATCCAGGGAGATTCTCCTCCCCCCCCCAATGATCAGCTCTCTAATTGCCTCTGATTTTCCCTTTTCTCTCCATACTTCTCAAATGTCAATTTAAAATCTCTCCAATGGGGGGTGGATTTTCCCACCCATTTTATCTGCAGCGATTTGTCCTTGTTTGGGTGGGAAATTGTTGCACTGGGTCATTCCCCAGAACATGGCTCCCCCTGGAGTGGGGATGGGATGAGGTTCCCGTTCTCTGCCTATGAGTCTATAACCCGTGCGGGCCCTGACCCCAGCTCCAGGGGCCCAACCCGTGGGGGCCCTGACCCCAGCTTCAGGGGCGCCACCAGTGCAGGCCCTGACCCCAGCTCCAGGGGCCCAACCCGTATTGGTTCTGACCCCAGCTCCAGGGGCCCAACCCGTAGGCGCCCTGACCCCAGCCCCAGGGGCGCCACCCGTGGTGGCCCTGACCCCAGCCCCAGGGGCGCCACCCGTGGTGGCCCTGACCCCAGCTCCAGGGGCCCAACCCGTGTGGGCCCTGACCATAGCTCGAGGGCCCAACCCGCGGGGGCCCTGACCCCAGGTCCAGGGACCCCACCCGTACAGGCCCTGACCCCAGCTCCAGGGTACCAACCCGTGCGAGCCATGACCCCAGCTCCAGGCGCCGAACTCGTGGGGGCCCTCACCCCAGCCTCAAGGGCCAAACCCGTGTTGGCCCTGACCCCAGCTCCAGGGGCCCCATCCGTGTTGGCCCTGACCCCAGCTCCAAGGGCCTAACTCGTGGGGACCCAGACCCCAGCTCCAGTGGCCGCACCCGCGTTGGACATGACCCCAGCTCCAGGGGCCCAACCTTGGGGGCCCTAACCCCAGCTCCAGGGGCCCCACCAGTGCAGGCCCTGACCCCAGCTCCAGGGGCCCAACCTGTGTTGGTTCTGACCCCAGCTCCTGGGGCCCAACCCGTAGGTGTCCTGACCCCAGCTCCAGGGCCCAAACCCGTGGGGGCTCTGTCCGCAGCTACAGGGGCCCAATCCATGCGGGCCCTGAGCGCAGCTTCAGGGGCCCAACCCGTGGAGGTTCTGACTCCAGCTCTATGTGCCCAACCCCTGCGGGCCCTGACTACAGCTCCAGGGGCCCAACCCGTGGGCGCCCTAACCCCAGCTGCAGTTGCCCAAGCCGTGGGGGCCCTGACCCCATCTGCAGAGGTCCAACCCGTTCGTGCCCTGACACCAGCTCCAGGGGCCTAACGCGTGCATCCCCTAACCCCAGCTCCAGGGGCCCAACCCGTGGGGGCCCTGACCCCATCTCCAGGGTCCCAACCCGTGCGGGGCCTGACCCCAGTTCCAGAAGCCCAACCTGTGCGGGCCCTCAGCCTACCTCCCGGGGCCCAAACCTTGTGGGCCCTGACCCCAGCTCCAGGGGGAAAAACCCGTGGGGGCCCTGACCCCAGCTCCAGGGGCCCAACCCGTGGGGGCCCTGACCCCAGCTCCAGGGGCCCAACCCGTGGGGGCCCTGACCCAGCTCCAGGGGCCCCACCAGTGGGGCCCCAGCTCCAGGGCCCTAACGCGTGGAGGCCCTGACCCCTGCTCTAGGGGCCCCATCCGTGTTGGCCCTGACCCCAGCTCCAAGGACCTAACCCGTGGGGACCCTGACCCCAGCTCCAGTGGCCCCACCCGTGTTGGCCCTGACCCCAGCTCCAGCGGCGCAACCTTGGGAGCCCTGCCCGAGCTCTGGGGGCCCAACCCGTGCGGGCCCTGACCCCAGCTCCATGAGCGCCACCCGTAGGGGCCCTGACCCCAGATCCAGGGGCCCAACCTATGCATGCCCTGACCCCAACTCCTGCGGCCCCACCCATGCGGACCCTGACCCTAGCTCCAGGGGCCTCACCCGTGGGGGCCCTGACCCCAACTCTAGGGGCCCAACCCCTGCGGGCCCTGACCCCAGCTCCAGGGGTCCAACCCGTGTGGGTCCTGACCCCAGCTCCAGGACCCCAACCCGTGGGGGCCCTGACGCCAGCTCCAGAGGCCCAACCCGTGCGGGCCCTGACCCCAGCTCCACGGGCCCAGCCCTTGGCAGTCCTCAACCCAGCTCCAGGGGCCCATGCTGCAGGGCCCAACCCCTGGGGGCCCTGACCCCAGCTCCAAGGACCCCACCCGTGCGGGCCCTGACCCCAGCTCCAGGGCCGCAACCCATGGGGGCCCTTACCCAGCTCCAGGGCCCCAACCTGTGCAGGGCCTGACCCCAGATCCAGGGCCCCACCCGTGTTGGCCCTGACCCCAGCTCCAGGGTCCTAACCTTGGGGACCCTGACCCCACCTCCAGTGGCCCAACCCGTGTGCGCCCTAACCCCATCTCTAGAGGCCCCACCCGTGCGGGCCCTGACCCGAACACCAGGGGCGCCACCCGTGGGAGCCCTGACCCCAGCTCCAGGGGCCCCACCCGTGCGGGTCCCGACCCCAGCTCCAGGGCCCAGCCCGTCTGGGTCCTGACCCCAGCTCCAGGGCTCAACGCGTGGGGGCCCTGACCCCAGCTCCAGGGGCCCAACCCGTACGGGCCCTGACCCCAGCTCCAGAGGCCCAACCCGTGGGAGCCCTGACCCCAGCTCGAGGGGCCCAACCCGTGGGGGCGATGACCCCAGCTTCAGGGGCTCAACCCATTCGGGCCCTAACCCCAGCGCCAGGGGCTCAACAAGTGCGGGCCCTGACCCCAGCTCCACGGGCCCAACCCGTGGGGGCCTTGACCCCAGCTCGAGGGGCCCAACCCGTGGGGGACCTGATCCTAGCTCCAGGAGCCCCAATCGTGCGGATCCTGAACCCAGCTCCAGGGGCCCAACCCGTGGGGGCCCTAACCACAGCTCCAGGGGCCCAACATGTGCGGGCCCTGACTCCCCAGCTCCAGGCGCCGAACTCGTGGGGGCCCTGACCCCAGCTACAGGGGCCAAACACATGGGGGACCTGATCCCAGCTCCAGGGGCCCCACCCGTGGGGCCCTGACCCCAGCTCCAGGAGCCCCAATCGTGCGAATCCTGAACCCAGCTCCAGGGGCCCAACCTGTGGGGGCCCTGAGCACAGCTCCAGGGGCCCAGCCCGTTTTGGCCCTAACTCCCCAGCTCCAGGCGTCGAACTCGTGTGAGCCCTGACCGCAGCTCCAGTGGCCCAACCCATGCGGGCCCTAACTCGAGCTCCAGAGGCTCCACCCGTGTGGGCCCTGACCCCAGATCCAGGCGCCGAAGTCGTGAGGGCCCTGACCCCAACCTCAAGGGCCCAACCCGTGGGGGCCCCGAACCCAGCTCCAGGGGCCCCACCCGTGTGGGTGCTGGCCTCAGCTCCAGGGGCCCAACCCGTGGGGGTCATGACGCCAGCTCCAGGGGTCCAACCCATTCGGGCCCTAACTCCAGTGCCAGGGGCCCAAAAAGTGCCGGCCCTGACCCCAACTCCACGGGCCCAACCCGTGCGGACCCTGAGCCCGGCTCCAAGGGCCCAACACGTGGGGGACCTGATCCCAGCTCCAGGGGCCCCACCCGTGGGACCCTGACCCCAGCTACAGAAGCCCCAATTGTGCGAATCATGAAAACAGCTCCAGGGGCCCAACCCATGGGGACCCTGACCCCATCTCCAGGGGCCCAACCCGTGGGGCCCGGACCCCAGCTGCATGGGCCCCACCCATAGTAAACTTGACCCCAGGTCCAGGGGCCCAACATATGCGGGTCCTGACCCCAGCTCCTGCGACCTAACCCGTGGGGGCCCTAACCCCAGCTCTAGAGGCCCCACCGGTGCGGGCCCTGACCCCAGCTCCAGAGGACCCACCCGTGGGGGCCCTGACCCCTGCTCCAGGGGCCCAATCACTGTGGGCCCTGACCCCAGCTCCAAGGGCCCAACCCGTGTGGATCCTGATGCCAGCACCAGGGGCCCAACCCGTGGGGGCCCTAACCACAGCTAGAGTTGCCCAACCCATGGGGGCCCTGACCCGAGCTCCAGGGGCCCAACCCGTGCGGGCCCTGACCCCAGCTCCAGGGACCCAAACCGTGTGGGTCCTGACCCCAACTCCAGGGGCTCAACCTGTGGGGTCCCTTACCCCAGCTCTAGAGGCCCAACCCGTGGGGGCCCTTACCCCAGCTCAAGGGGCCCAACCCATGGGGGCCATGACACCAGCTCCAGCGGCCCAACACAATTGGGCCCTAACCCCAGTGCCACGGGCCCAACAAGTGCCGGCCCTGACCCCAACTCCACGGGCCGAATCCGTGCGGGCCCTGACCCCAGCTCCAGGGGCCCAACACGTGGGGGACCTGATCCCAGCTCCAGGGGCCCCACCTGTGGGGCCCTGACCCCAGCTCCAGAAGACCCAATCGTGCGGATCCTGAAAACAGCTCCAGGGGCCCAACCCATGGGGACCCTGACCCCATCTCCAGGGGCCCAACCCGTGGGGCCCTGACCCTAGGTCCATGGGCCCCACCCATAGAGGACCTGACCCCAGCTCCAGAGGCCCAACGTATGTGGATCCTGACCCCAGCTCCTGCAACCTCACCCGTGGGGGCCCTAACTCCAGCTCCAGAGGCCCCACCAGTGCGGGCCCTGACCCCAGCTCCAGAGGCCCCACCCGTGGGGGCCCTGACCCCAGCTCCAGGGGCCCAACCCGTGTGGGCCCTCACCCCAGCTCCAGGGGCCCAACCCGTGCGGGCCCTGACCCGAGCTCCAGGGACCCAAAACGTGTGGATCCTGACCCCAACTCCAGGGGCCTAACCTGTGGGGGACTTGACCCCAGCTCCAGGGGCCCAACCCGTGGGGGCCCTTACCCCAGCTTCAGGGGCCCAACCTGTGCGGGTGCTGACCTCAGCTCCAGGGGCCCAACCCGTGCGGGCCCTGACTCCAGCTCCAGGGGCCCAACCCGTGGAGCTCCTTACCCCAGCTCCAGGGGCCCCACCTGTGGGGGCCATGACCACAGCTTAACGGGCCCAACCCGTGCGGGCCCTGACTCCAGCTCCAGGGGCCCAACCCGTGGAGCTCCTTACCCCAGCTCCAGGGGCCCCACCTGTGCGGGCCATGACCCCAGCTCCAGGGCCCCAACCCGTGCGGGCCCTGACCCCAGCTCCAGAGGACCCACCAGTGCGGGCCCTGACCCCAGATCGAGGCGCCAAACTCGTGGGGGCCCTGACCTCAACCTCAAGGGCCGAATCCGTGGGGCCCTGACCCCAGCTCCAGGGGCCCCAATCGTGCGGGCCCTGACCCTAGCTCCAGGGACCCAACACGTGTGGGTCCTGAGCCCAGCTCCAGGGGCCCAACCCGTAGGCGCCCTGATCCCAGCTCCAGGGCCCAAACCCGTGGCGGCCATGACCGAAGCTCCAGGGGCCCAATCCGTGGGGGCCCTGACCCCAGCTCCAGGGGCCCAACCCGTGCGAGGCCTCACCCCAGCTCCAGGGGCCCAACCCGTGGTGGCCCTGACCCCAGCTCCAGGGGCCTAACCCGTGCGGGCCCTGACCGCAGCTCCTGGGGCCCATCCCGTTTGGGTCCTGACCCCAGGTCCAGGGGCCCAACCAGTTTGGGTCCTGACCCCAGGTCCAGGTGCCCAACCCGTGGGAGTCCTGACCCCAGGTCCAGGTGACCAACCCCTGCGAGCCCGGACCCCAGCTCCAGGGGCCCAACCAGCGCGTCCCCTAACCCCAGCTCCAGGGGCCCAACCCATGCGGGGCCTAACCCCAGTTCCAGAGACCCAACCTGTGCGTCCCTCACCCCAGCTCCCGGGGCCGAACTGGTGTGGGCCCTGACCCCAGCTCCAGGGGCCAAACCTGTGGGGGTCCTGAGCCCAGTTCCTAGGGCCCAACCCGTGCGGGCCCTAACCCCAGCTCCAGGGGCCCAAACCGTGGGGGCCCTGACCCCAGCTCCAGGGACCCTACCCGTGCGGGCCCTTACCCCAGGTCTATGGGCCCAACGCGTGCGGACTCTGACGCCAGCTCCAGGTGCTGAAATCATGGGGGCCCTGACACCAGCCTCAAGGGCCCAACCTGTGGGGGACCTGAACCCAGCTCCAGGGGCCCGACCCGTGGGGGCCCTGACGCCAGCTCCAGAGGCTCAACCCGTGGGGGCCCTGACGCCAGAACCAGGGGCCCCACCCGTGCGGGCCGTGACCCCAGCTCCATGGGCGCCACCCGTAGGGGCCCTATCCCCAGATCCAGGGGCCCAAACTATGCGTGCCCTGACCCCAGCTCCTGCAGCCCCATCCATGCGGACCTTGACCCCAGCTCCAGGGGCCTCACCCGTGTGGGCCCTGACCCTAGCTCCAGGGACCCAACACTTGGGGGCCCTGACCACACCTTCTGGGGCCCATACCGTGCGGGTCCTGATCCCAGTTCTAGAAACCCAACACGTGTGGGTCCTGAGCCCAGCTCCAGGGCCCAACCCGTAGGCGCCCTAATCCCAGCTCCAGGGCCCAGACCCGTGGCGGCCATGACCGCAGCTCCAGGGGCCCAATCCGTGGGGGCTCTGACCCCAGCTCCAGGGGCCCAACCCGTGCGAGGCCTGACTCCTGCTCCAGGGGCCCAAACCGTGGTGGCCCTGACCCCAGCTCCAGGGACCTAACCCGTGCGGGCCCTGACCGCAGCTCCTGGGGCCCAACCCTTGTGGGTCCTGACCCCAGGTCCAGGGGCTCAACCCGTTTGGGTCCTGACCCCAGTTCCAGGTGACCAACCCCTGCAAGCCCTGACCCCAGCTCCAGGGGCCGAACCAGCGCGTCCCCTAACCCCAGCTCCAGGGGCCCAACCCGTGCGGGGCCTCACCCCAGTTCCAGAGACCCAACCTGTGCGTCCCTCACCCCAGCTCCCGGGGCCGAACTGGTGTGGGCCCCGACCCCAGCTCCAGGGGCCAAACCTATGGGGGTCCTGACCCCAGTTCCTGGGGCCCAACCCGTGCGGGCGATGAACCCAGCTCCAGGGGCCCAACCGGTGTAGGCCCTGACCCCAGCTCCAGGGGCCCAACCCGTGGGGCCTGACCTCAGCTTCATGGGCCCCACCCATAGGGGACCTGACTCCAGCTCCAGGGGCCCCACATATTCGGGCCCTGACCCCAGCTCCTGTGGCCCCAACCGTGGGGGCACTGACCCCAGCTCCAGGGGCCCAACCAGTGGGAGCCATGACCCCAGCTCCAGTGGCCCAACCCGTGCGGGCCCTACCCCCAGCTCAAGAGGCCCCACCTGTGCGGGTCATGAGCCGAGCTCTAGAGGCCCCACCCGTGGGGGCCCTGACCCCTACTCCAGGGGCCCAACCCGTGTGGGCCCTGACCCCAGCTCCAGGGGCCCATCCCGTGTGGATCCTGACCAAAGCTCCAGGGCCCCAACCCGTGGGGGCCCTTACCCCAGCTCTAGAGGCCGAACCCGTGGGGGCCCTTACCCCAGCTCGAGGGACCCAACCCGTGGGGGCCATGACGCCAGCTCCAGGGGCCAACCCATTCGGGCCCTAACCCCAGTGCCAGGCGCCCAACAAGTGCAGGCCCTGACCCCAACTCCACAGGCCCAATCCGTGCGGGCCCTGACCCCAGCTCCAGGAGCCCAACACGTGGGGGACCTGATCCGAGCTCCAGGGGCCCCACCCGTGGGGCCCTGACCCCAGCTCCAGGAGCCCCAATCGTGCGGATCCTGAAAACAGGTCCAGGGGCCCAACCCGTGGGGACCCTGACCCCATCACCAGGGGCCCAACCCGTGGGGCCCTGACCCCAGCACCATGGGCCCCACCCATAGAGGACCTGACCCCAGCTCCAGGAGCCCAACATATGCGGGCCCTGACCCCAGCTCCAGGCGCCGAACTCGTGGAGGCCCTGACCACAGCTCCAAGGACCCAACTCGTGCAGGCCCTGACCCCAGCTCCAGGGGCGCAACCCGTGGGGGCCCAGACCCGAGCTCCGGGGGCCCAAACCGTGAGGGCCCTGACCCCAGCTCCAGAGCCCCAACCCGTGCGGGTCCTGACCCCAGCTCCATGGGCCCCACCCATAGGGGAGCTGACCCCAGCTCCAGGGGCCCAACATATGCGGGCCCTGACCCCAGCTCCTGCGACCTCACCCGTGAGGGCCCTAAGCCCAGCTCCAGAGGCCCCACCGGTGCGGGCCCTGACCCCAGCTCCAGAGGACCCACCCGTGGGGGCCCTTACCCCAGCTCCAGGGACCCAACCCATGTGGGCCCTGACCCCAGCTCCAGGGGCCCAACCTGTGTGGATCCTGACGCCAGCATGAGGGGCCCAACCTGTGGGGGCCCTGACCACAGCTCCAGTTGCCCAACCCGTGGGGGCCCTGACCCTAGCTCCACGGGCCCAACCCGTGCGGGCCCTGACCCCAGCTCCAGGGACCCAAACCGTGTGGGTCCTGACCCCAACTCCAGGGGCTCAACCTGTGGGGTCCCTTACCCCAGCTCTAGAGGCCCAACCCGTGGGGGCCCTTACCCCAGCTCAAGGGGCCCAACCCATGGGGGCCATGACACCAGCTCCAGCGGCCCAACACAATTGGGCCCTAACCCCAGTGCCACGGGCCCAACAAGTGCCGGCCCTGACCCCAACTCCACGGGCCGAATCCGTGCGGGCCCTGACCCCAGCTCCAGGGGCCCAACACGTGGGGGACCTGATCCCAGCTCCAGGGGCCCCACCTGTGGGGCCCTGACCCCAGCTCCAGAAGACCCAATCGTGCGGATCCTGAAAACAGCTCCAGGGGCCCAACCCATGGGGACCCTGACCCCATCTCCAGGGGCCCAACCCGTGGGGCCCTGACCCTAGGTCCATGGGCCCCACCCATAGAGGACCTGACCCCAGCTCCAGAGGCCCAACGTATGCGGATCCTGACCCCAGCTCCTGCAACCTCACCCGTGGGGGCCCTAACTCCAGCTCCAGAGGCCCCACCAGTGCGGGCCCTGACCCCAGCTCCAGAGGCCCCACCCGTGGGGGCCCTGACCCCAGCTCCAGGGGCCCAACCCGTGTGGGCCCTCACCCCAGCTCCAGGGGCCCAACCCGTGCGGGCCCTGACCCGAGCTCCAGGGACCCAAAACGTGTGGATCCTGACCCCAACTCCAGGGGCCTAACCTGTGGGGGACTTGACCCCAGCTCCAGGGGCCCAACCCGTGGGGGCCCTTACCCCAGCTTCAGGGGCCCAACCTGTGCGGGTGCTGACCTCAGCTCCAGGGGCCCAACCCGTGCGGGCCCTGACTCCAGCTCCAGGGGCCCAACCCGTGGAGCTCCTTACCCCAGCTCCAGGGGCCCCACCTGTGGGGGCCATGACCACAGCTTAACGGGCCCAACCCGTGCGGGCCCTGACTCCAGCTCCAGGGGCCCAACCCGTGGAGCTCCTTACCCCAGCTCCAGGGGCCCCACCTGTGCGGGCCATGACCCCAGCTCCAGGGCCCCAACCCGTGCGGGCCCTGACCCCAGCTCCAGAGGACCCACCAGTGCGGGCCCTGACCCCAGATCGAGGCGCCAAACTCGTGGGGGCCCTGACCTCAACCTCAAGGGCCGAATCCGTGGGGCCCTGACCCCAGCTCCAGGGGCCCCAATCGTGCGGGCCCTGACCCTAGCTCCAGGGACCCAACACGTGTGGGTCCTGAGCCCAGCTCCAGGGGCCCAACCCGTAGGCGCCCTGATCCCAGCTCCAGGGCCCAAACCCGTGGCGGCCATGACCGCAGCTCCAGGGGCCCAATCCGTGGGGGCCCTGACCCCAGCTCCAGGGGCCCAACCCGTGCGAGGCCTCACCCCAGCTCCAGGGGCCCAACCCGTGGTGGCCCTGACCCCAGCTCCAGGGGCCTAACCCGTGCGGGCCCTGACCGCAGCTCCTGGGGCCCATCCCGTTTGGGTCCTGACCCCAGGTCCAGGGGCCCAACCAGTTTGGGTCCTGACCCCAGGTCCAGGTGCCCAACCCGTGGGAGTCCTGACCCCAGGTCCAGGTGACCAACCCCTGCGAGCCCGGACCCCAGCTCCAGGGGCCCAACCAGCGCGTCCCCTAACCCCAGCTCCAGGGGCCCAACCCATGCGGGGCCTCACCCCAGTTCCAGAGACCCAACCTGTGCGTCCCTCACCCCAGCTCCCGGGGCCGAACTGGTGTGGGCCCTGACCCCAGCTCCAGGGGCCAAACCTGTGGGGGTCCTGAACCCAGTTCCTAGGGCCCAACCCGTGCGGGCCCTAACCCCAGCTCCAGGGGCCCAAACCGTGGGGGCCCTGACCCCAGCTCCAGGGACCCTACCCGTGCGGGCCCTTACCCCAGGTCTATGGGCCCAACGCGTGCGGACTCTGACGCCAGCTCCAGGTGCTGAAATCATGGGGGCCCTGACACCAGCCTCAAGGGCCCAACCTGTGGGGGACCTGAACCCAGCTCCAGGGGCCCGACCCGTGGGGGCCCTGACGCCAGCTCCAGAGGCTCAACCCGTGGGGGCCCTGACGCCAGAACCAGGGGCCCCACCCGTGCGGGCCGTGACCCCAGCTCCATGGGCGCCACCCGTAGGGGCCCTATCCCCAGATCCAGGGGCCCAAACTATGCGTGCCCTGACCCCAGCTCCTGCAGCCCCATCCATGCGGACCTTGACCCCAGCTCCAGGGGCCTCACCCGTGTGGGCCCTGACCCTAGCTCCAGGGACCCAACACTTGGGGGCCCTGACCACACCTTCTGGGGCCCATACCGTGCGGGTCCTGATCCCAGTTCTAGAAACCCAACACGTGTGGGTCCTGAGCCCAGCTCCAGGGCCCAACCCGTAGGCGCCCTAATCCCAGCTCCAGGGCCCAGACCCGTGGCGGCCATGACCGCAGCTCCAGGGGCCCAATCCATGGGGGCCCTGACCCCAGCTCCAGGGGCCCAACCCGTGCGAGGCCTGACTCCTGCTCCAGGGGCCCAAACCGTGGTGGCCCTGACCGCAGCTCCAGGGACCTAACCCGTGCGGGCCCTGACCGCAGCTCCTGGGGCCCAACCCTTGTGGGTCCTGACCCCAGGTCCAGGGGCTCAACCCGTTTGGGTCCTGACCCCAGTTCCAGGTGACCAACCCCTGCAAGCCCTGACCCCAGCTCCAGGGGCCGAACCAGCGCGTCCCCTAACCCCAGCTCCAGGGGCCCAACCCGTGCGGGGCCTCACCCCAGTTCCAGAGACCCAACCTGTGCGTCCCTCACCCCAGCTCCCGGGGCCGAACTGGTGTGGGCCCTGACCCCAGCTCCAGGGGCCAAACCTATGGGGGTCCTGACCCCAGTTCCTGGGGCCCAACCCGTGCGGGCGATGAACCCAGCTCCAGGGGCCCAACCGGTGTAGGCCCTGACCCCAGCTCCAGGGGCCCAACCCGTGCGGCCTGACCTCAGCTTCATGGGCCCCACCCATAGGGGACCTGACTCCAGCTCCAGGGGCCCCACATATTCGGGCCCTGACCCCAGCTCCTGTGGCCCCAACCGTGGGGGCACTGACCCCAGCTCCAGGGGCCCAACCAGTGGGAGCCATGACCCCAGCTCCAGTGGCCCAACCCGTGCGGGCCCTAACCCCAGCTCAAGAGGCCCCACCTGTGCGGGCCATGAGCCGAGCTCTAGAGGCCCCACCCGTGGGGGCCCTGACCCCTGCTCCAGGGGCCCAACCCGTGTGGGCCCTGACCCCAGCTCCAGGGGCCCATCCCGTGTGGATCCTGACCAAAGCTCCAGGGCCCCAACCCGTGGGGGCCCTTACCCCAGCTCTAGAGGCCGAACCCGTGGGGGCCCTTACCCCAGCTCGAGGGACCCAACCCGTGGGGGCCATGACGCCAGCTCGAGGGGCCAACCCATTCGGGCCCTAACCCCAGTGCCAGGCGCCCAACGAGTGCAGGCCCTGACCCCAACTCCACAGGCCCAATCCGTGCGGGCCCTGACCCCAGCTGCAGGAGCCCAACACGTGGGGGACCTGATCCGAGCTCCAGGGTCCCCACGGGTTGGGCCCTGACCCCAGCTCCAGGAGCCCCAATCGTGCGGATCCTGAAAACAGGTCCAGGGGCCCAACCCGTGGGGACCCTGACCCCATCACCAGGGGCCCAACCCGTGGGGCCCTGACCCCAGCTCCATGGGCCCCACCCATAGAGGACCTGACCCCAGCTCCAGGAGTCCAACATATGCGGGCCCTGACCCCAGCTCCAGGCGCCGAACTCGTGGAGGCCCTGACCACAGCTCCAAGGACCCAACTCGTGCAGGCCCTGACCCCAGCTCCAGGGGCGCAACCCGTGGGGGCCCAGACCCGAGCTCCGGGGGCCCAAACCGTGAGGGCCCTGACCCCAGCTCCAGAGCCCCAACCCGTGCGGGTCCTGACCCCAGCTCCATGGGCCCCACCCATAGGGGACCTGACCCCAGCTCCAGGGGCCCAACATATGCGGGCCCTGACCCCAGCTCCTGCGACCTCACCCGTGAGGGCCCTAAGCCCAGCTCCAGAGGCCCCACCAGTGCGGGCCCTGACCCCAGCTCCAGAGGACCCACCCGTGGGGGCCCTTACCCCAGCTCCAGGGACCCAACCCATGTGGGCCCTGACCCCAGCTCCAGGGGCCCAACCTGTGTGGATCCTGACGCCAGCATGAGGGGCCCAACCTGTGGGGGCCCTGACCACAGCTCCAGTTGCCCAACCCGTGGGGGCCCTGACCCTAGCTCCACGGGCCCAACCCGTGCGGGCCCTGACCCCAGCTCCAGGGAACCAAACCGTGTGGGTCCTGACCCCAGCTCCAGGGTCCCAACCTGTGGGGGACTTCATCCCAGCTCCAGGGGCCAAACCAGTGGGGGCTTTTACCCCAGCTTCAGGGGCCGAACCCGTGGGGGCCATGACCCCACCTCCAGTGGCCCAACCCGTGCGTGCCCTAACCCCAGCTCTAGAGGCCCCACCCGTGCGGGCCCTGACCCGAACACCAGGGGCGCCACCCGTGGGAGCCCTGACCCCAGCTCTAGGGGCCCCACCCGTGCGGGTCCTGACCCCAGCTCCAGGGCCCAGCCCGTCTGGGTCCTGACCCCGGCTCCAGGGCTCAACGCGTGGGGGCCTTGACCCCAGCTCCAGGGGCCCAACCTGTACGGGTCCTGACCCCAGCTCGAGGGGCCCAACCTGTGGGGGCGATGACCCCAGTTTCAGGGGCTCAACCCATTCGGGCCCTAACCCCAGCGCCAGGGGCTCAACAAGTGCGGGCCCTAACCCCAGCTCCACGGGCCCAACCCGTGCGGGCCCTGACCCCAGCTCCAGGGGCCCAACCCGTGGGGGACCTGATCCCAGCTCCAGGGGCCCCACCCGTGGGGTCCTGACCCAAGCTCCAGAAGCCCCAATCGTGCGGATCCTGAATCCAGCTCCAGGGGCCCAACCCGTGGGGGCCCTAACCACAGCTCCAGGGGCCCAACATGTGCGGGCCCTGAACCCAGCTCCAGGGGCCTGACCCGTGGGGGCCCTGACGCCAGCTCCAGAGGCTCAACCCGTGCGGGGCCTGACCCCAGCTCCAGGGCCCCAACCCGTGGGGGCCCTGACGCCAGAAGCAGGGGCCCCACCCGTGCGGGCCGTGACCCCAGCTCCATGGGCGCCACCCGTAGGGGCCCTATCCCCAGATCCAGGGGCCCAACCTATGCGTGCCCTGACCCCAGCTCCTGCAGCCCCATCCATGCGGACCTTGACCCCAGCTCCAGGGGCCTCACCCGTGTGGGTCCTGACCCCAGCTCCAGGGGCCCAACCCGTGTGGGTCCTGACCCCAGCTCCAGGGGCCCAACCCGTGGGGGCCCTGACCCCAGCTCCAGGACCCCAACCCGTGGGGGCCCTTACCCCAGCCCCAGAGGCTGAACCCGTGCGGGGCCTGACCCCAGCTCCAGGGCCCCACCCGTGTTGGCCCTGACCCCAGGTCCAGGGGCCCAACCTTGGGGGCCCTGACCCCAGCTCTGGGGGCCCAACCCGTGCGGGCCCTGACCCCAGCTCCAGTGGCCCAACCCGTGCGGGCCCTAACCCCACCTCCAGAGGACCCACCAGTGCGGGCCCTGAACCCAGATCGAGGCGCCAAACTCGTGAGGGCCCTGACCTCAACCTCAAGGGCCCAATCCGTGGGGCCCTGACCCCAGCTCCAGGGGCCCCAATCGTGCGGGCCCTGAGCCTAGCTCCAGGGACCCAACACTTGGGGGCCCTGACCACACCTTCTGGGGCCCATACCGTGCGGGTCCTGATCCCAGCTCTAGAAACCCAACACGTGTGGGTCCTGAGCCCAGCTCCAGGGCCCAACCCGTAGGCGCCCTAATCCCAGCTCCAGGGCCCAGACCCGTGGCGGCCATGACCGCAGCTCCAGGGGCCCAATCCGTGGGGGCCCTGACCCCAGCTCCAGGGGCCCAACCCGTGCGAGGCCTGACTCCTGCTCCAGGGGCCCAAACCGTGGTGGCCCTGACCCCAGCTCCAGGGACCTAACCCGTGCGGGCCCTGACCGCAGCTCCTGGGGCCCAACCCTTGTGGGTCCTGACCCCAGGTCCAGGGGCTCAACCCGTTTGGGTCCTGACCCCAGTTCCAGGTGACCAACCCCTGCAAGCCCTGACCCCAGCTCCAGGGGCCGAACCAGCGCGTCCCCTAACCCCAGCTCCAGGGGCCCAACCCGTGCGGGGCCTCACCCCAGTTCCAGAGACCCAACCTGTGCGTCCCTCACCCCAGCTCCCGGGGCTGAACTGGTGTGGGCCCTGACCCCAGCTCCAGGGGCCAAACCTATGGGGGTCCTGACCCCAGTTCCTGGGGCCCAACCCGTGCGGGCGATGAACCCAGCTCCAGGGGCCCAACCGGTGTAGGCCCTGACCCCAGCTCCAGGGGCCCAACCCGTGGGGCCTGACCTCAGCTTCATGGGCCCCACCCATAGGGGACCTGACTCCAGCTCCAGGGGCCCCACATATTCGGGCCCTGATCCCAGCTCCTGTGGCCCCAACCGTGGGGGCACTGACCCCAGCTCCAGGGGCCCAACCAGTGGGAGCCATGACCCCAGCTCCAGTGGCCCAACCCGTGCGGGCCCTAACCCCAGCTCAAGAGGCCCCACCTGTGCGGGTCATGAGCCGAGCTCTAGAGGCCCCACCCGTGGGGGCCCTGACCCCTACTCCAGGGGCCCAACCCGTGTGGGCCCTGACCCCAGCTCCAGGGGCCCATCCCGTGTGGATCCTGACCAAAGCTCCAGGGCCCCAACCCGTGGGGGCCCTTACCCCAGCTCTAGAGGCCGAACCCGTGGGGGCCCTTACCCCAGCTCGAGGGACCCAACCCGTGGGGGCCATGACGCCAGCTCGAGGGGCCAACCCATTCGGGCCCTAACCCCAGTGCCAGGCGCCCAACGAGTGCAGGCCCTGACCCCAACTCCACAGGCCCAATCCGTGCGGGCCCTGACCCCAGCTGCAGGAGCCCAACACGTGGGGGACCTGATCCGAGCTCCAGGGTCCCCACGGGTTGGGCCCTGACCCCAGCTCCAGGAGCCCCAATCGTGCGGATCCTGAAAACAGGTCCAGGGGCCCAACCCGTGGGGACCCTGACCCCATCACCAGGGGCCCAACCCGTGGGGCCCTGACCCCAGCTCCATGGGCCCCACCCATAGAGGACCTGACCCCAGCTCCAGGAGTCCAACATATGCGGGCCCTGACCCCAGCTCCAGGCGCCGAACTCGTGGAGGCCCTGACCACAGCTCCAAGGACCCAACTCGTGCAGGCCCTGACCCCAGCTCCAGGGGCGCAACCCGTGGGGGCCCAGACCCGAGCTCCGGGGGCCCAAACCGTGAGGGCCCTGACCCCAGCTCCAGAGCCCCAACCCGTGCGGGTCCTGACCCCAGCTCCATGGGCTCCACCCATAGGGGACCTGACCCCAGCTCCAGGGGCCCAACATATGCGGGCCCTGACCCCAGCTCCTGCGACCTCACCCGTGAGGGCCCTAAGCCCAGCTCCAGAGGCCCCACCAGTGCGGGCCCTGACCCCAGCTCCAGAGGACCCACCCGTGGGGGCCCTTACCCCAGCTCCAGGGACCCAACCCATGTGGGCCCTGACCCCAGCTCCAGGGGCCCAACCTGTGTGGATCCTGACGCCAGCATGAGGGGCCCAACCTGTGGGGGCCCTGACCACAGCTCCAGTTGCCCAACCCGTGGGGGCCCTGACCCTAGCTCCACGGGCCCAACCCGTGCGGGCCCTGACCCCAGCTCCAGGGAACCAAACCGTGTGGGTCCTGACCCCAGCTCCAGGGTCCCAACCTGTGGGGGACTTCATCCCAGCTCCAGGGGCCAAACCAGTGGGGGCTTTTACCCCAGCTTCAGGGGCCGAACCCGTGGGGGCCATGACCCCACCTCCAGTGGCCCAACCCGTGCGTGCCCTAACCCCAGCTCTAGAGGCCCCACCCGTGCGGGCCCTGACCCCAGCTCCAGGGCCCAGCCCGTCTGGGTCCTGACCCCGGCTCCAGGGCTCAACGCGTGGGGGCCTTGACCCCAGCTCCAGGGGCCCAACCTGTACGGGTCCTGACCCCAGCTCGAGGGGCCCAACGTGTGGGGGCGATGACCCCAGCTTCAGGGGCTCAACCCATTCGGGCCCTAACCCCAGCGCCAGGGGCTCAACAAGTGCGGGCCCTAACCCCAGCTCCACGGGCCCAACCCGTGCGGGCCCTGACCCCAGCTCCAGGGGCCCAACCCGTGGGGGACCTGATCCCAGCTCCAGGGGCCCCACCCGTGGGGTCCTGACCCAAGCTCCAGAAGCCCCAATCGTGCGGATCCTGAATCCAGCTCCAGGGGCCCAACCCGTGGGGGCCCTAACCACAGCTCCAGGGGCCCAACATGTGCGGGCCCTGAACCCAGCTCCAGGGGCCTGACCCGTGGGGGCCCTGACGCCAGCTCCAGAGGCTCAACCCGTGCGGGGCCTGACCCCAGCTCCAGGGCCCCAACCCGTGGGGGCCCTGACGCCAGAAGCAGGGGCCCCACCCGTGCGGGCCGTGACCCCAGCTCCATGGGCGCCACCCGTAGGGGCCCTATCCCCAGATCCAGGGGCCCAACCTATGCGTGCCCTGACCCCAGCTCCTGCAGCCCCATCCATGCGGACCTTGACCCCAGCTCCAGGGGCCTCACCCGTGTGGGTCCTGACCCCAGCTCCAGGGGCCCAACCCGTGTGGGTCCTGACCCCAGCTCCAGGGGCCCAACCCGTGGGGGCCCTGACCCCAGCTCCAGGACCCCAACCCGTGGGGGCCCTTACCCCAGCCCCAGAGGCTGAACCCGTGCGGGGCCTGACCCCAGCTCCAGGGCCCCACCCGTGTTGGCCCTGACCCCAGGTCCAGGGGCCCAACCTTGGGGGCCCTGACCCCAGCTCTGGGGGCCCAACCCGTGCGGGCCCTGACCCCAGCTCCAGTGGCCCAACCCGTGCGGGCCCTAACCCCACCTCCAGAGGACCCACCAGTGCGGGCCCTGAACCCAGATCGAGGCGCCAAACTCGTGAGGGCCCTGACCTCAACCTCAAGGGCCCAATCCGTGGGGCCCTGACCCCAGCTCCAGGGGCCCCAATCGTGCGGGCCCTGAGCCTAGCTCCAGGGACCCAACACTTGGGGGCCCTGACCACACCTTCTGGGGCCCATACAGTGCGGGTCCTGATCCCAGCTCTAGAAACCCAACACGTGTGGGTCCTGAGCCCAGCTCCAGGGCCCAACCCGTAGGCGCCCTAATCCCAGCTCCAGGGCCCAGACCCGTGGCGGCCATGACCGCAGCTCCAGGGGCCCAATCCGTGGGGGCCCTGACCCCAGCTCCAGGGGCCCAACCCGTGCGAGGCCTGACTCCTGCTCCAGGGGCCCAAACCGTGGTGGCCCTGACCCCAGCTCCAGGGACCTAACCCGTGCGGGCCCTGACCGCAGCTCCTGGGGCCCAACCCTTGTGGGTCCTGACCCCAGGTCCAGGGGCTCAACCCGTTTGGGTCCTGACCCCAGTTCCAGGTGACCAACCCCTGCAAGCCCTGACCCCAGCTCCAGGGGCCGAACCAGCGCGTCCCCTAACCCCAGCTCCAGGGGCCCAACCCGTGCGGGGCCTCACCCCAGTTCCAGAGACCCAACCTGTGCGTCCCTCACCCCAGCTCCCGGGGCTGAACTGGTGTGGGCCCTGACCCCAGCTCCAGGGGCCAAACCTATGGGGGTCCTGACCCCAGTTCCTGGGGCCCAACCCGTGCGGGCGATGAACCCAGCTCCAGGGGCCCAACCGGTGTAGGCCCTGACCCCAGCTCCAGGGGCCCAACCCGTGGGGCCTGACCTCAGCTTCATGGGCCCCACCCATAGGGGACCTGACTCCAGCTCCAGGGGCCCCACATATTCGGGCCCTGATCCCAGCTCCTGTGGCCCCAACCGTGGGGGCACTGACCCCAGCTCCAGGGGCCCAACCAGTGGGAGCCATGACCCCAGCTCCAGTGGCCCAACCCGTGCGGGCCCTAACCCCAGCTCAAGAGGCCCCACCTGTGCGGGTCATGAGCCGAGCTCTAGAGGCCCCACCCGTGGGGGCCCTGACCCCTACTCCAGGGGCCCAACCCGTGTGGGCCCTGACCCCAGCTCCAGGGGCCCATCCCGTGTGGATCCTGACCAAAGCTCCAGGGCCCCAACCCGTGGGGGCCCTTACCCCAGCTCTAGAGGCCGAACCCGTGGGGGCCCTTACCCCAGCTCGAGGGACCCAACCCGTGGGGGCCATGACGCCAGCTCCAGGGGCCAACCCATTCGGGCCCTAACCCCAGTGCCAGGCGCCCAACAAGTGCAGGCCCTGACCCCAACTCCACAGGCCCAATCCGTGCGGGCCCTGACCCCAGCTCCAGGAGCCCAACACGTGGGGGACCTGATCCGAGCTCCAGGGGCCCCACCCGTGGGGCCTTGACCCCAGCTCCAGGAGCCCCAATCGTGCGGATCCTGAAAACAGGTCCAGGGGCCCAACCCGTGGGGACCCTGACCCCATCACCAGGGGCCCAACCCGTGGGGCCCTGACCCCAGCACCATGGGCCCCACCCATAGAGGACCTGACCCCAGCTCCAGGAGCCCAACATATGCGGGCCCTGACCCCAGCTCCAGGCGCCGAACTCGTGGAGGCCCTGACCACAGCTCCAAGGACCCAACTCGTGCAGGCCCTGACCCCAGCTCCAGGGGCGCAACCCGTGGGGGCCCAGACCCGAGCTCCGGGGGCCCAAACCGTGAGGGCCCTGACCCCAGCTCCAGAACCCCAACCCGTGCGGGTCCTGACCCCAGCTCCATGGGCCCCACCCATAGGGGACCTGACCCCAGCTCCAGGGGCCCAACATATGCGGGCCCTGACCCCAGCTCCTGCGACCTCACCCGTGAGGGCCCTAAGCCCAGCTCCAGAGGCCCCACCGGTACGGGCCCTGACTCCAGCTCCAGAGGACCCACCCGTGGGGGCCCTTACCCCAGCTCCAGGGACCCAACCCATGTGGGCCCTGACCCCAGCTCCAGGGGCCCAACCTGTGTGGATCCTGACGCCAGCATGAGGGGCCCAACCTGTGGGGGCCCTGACCACAGCTCCAGTTGCCCAACCCGTGGGGGCCCTGACCCTAGCTCCACGGGCCCAACCCGTGCGGGCCCTGACCCCAGCTCCAGGGAACCAAACCGTGTGGGTCCTGACCCCAGCTCCAGGGGCCCAACCTGTGGGGGACTTCATCCCAGCTCCAGGGGCCAAACCAGTGGGGGCTTTTACCCCAGCTTCAGGGGCCGAACCCGTGGGGGCCATGACCCCACCTCCAGTGGCCCAACCCGTGTGTGCCCTAACCCCAGCTCTAGAGGCCCCACCCGTGCGGGCCCTGACTCGAACACCAGGGGCGCCACCCGTGGGAGCCCTGACCCCAGCTCTAGGGGCCCCACCCGTGCGGGTCCTGACCCCAGCTCCAGGGCCCAGCCCGTCTGGGTCCTGACCCCGGCTCCAGGGCTCAACGCGTGGGGGCCTTGACCCCAGCTCCAGGGGCCCAACCTGTACGGGTCCTGACCCCAGCTCGAGGGGCCCAACCTGTGGGGGCGATGACCCCAGCTTCATGGGCTCAACCCATTCGGGCCCTAACCCCAGCGCCAGGGGCTCAACAAGTGCGGGCCCTAACCCCAGCTCCACGGGCCCAACCCGTGCGGGCCCTGACCCCAGCTCCAGGGGCCCAACCCGTGGGGGACCTGATCCCAGCTCCAGGGGCCCCACCCGTGGGGTCCTGACCCAAGCTCCAGAAGCCCCAATCGTGCGGATCCTGAACCCAGCTCCAGGGGCCCAACCCGTGGGGGCCCTAACCACAGCTCCAGGGGCCCAACATGTGCGGGCCCTGACTCCCCAGCTCCAGGCGCCGAACTCGTGGGGGCCCTGACCCCAGCTCCAGTTGCCCAACCAGTGCGGGCCCTGAACCCAGCTCCAGGGGCCCAGACCATGGGGGCTATGACCCCAGCTCCAGTGGCCACACCCGTGCGGGCCCTAACCCGAACTCCTGGGGCCCAACTCGTGGTGGCCTTGACTCCAGCTCCAGGGGCCCAACACGTATGGGCCCTGACCACAGCTCCAGAAGCCGAACCCGTCTGGGTCCTGACCCTAGCTCCAGGGGCCCAAACCATGAGAGCCCTGAACCCAGCTCGAGAGGCCCAACCCGTGGGGGCCATGACCCCAGCTCCAGGGGCCCAACCCATTCGGGCCCTAACCCCAGTGCCAGGGGCCCAACAAGTGCGGGCCCTGACCCCAGCGCCACGGGCCCAACCCGTGCGGGCCCTGACCCCAGCTCCAGGGGCCCAACACGTGGGGGACTTGATCCCAGCTTCAGGGGCCCCACCCGTGGGACCCTGACCTCAGCTCCAGGAGCCCCAATTGTGCGGATCCTGAACGCAGATCCAGAGGCCCAACCCGTGGGGGCCGTGACCAGAGCTCCAAGGAACCAGCCCGTGCAGACCCTGACTCCCCAGCTCCAGGCGCCGAACTCGTGGGGGCCCTGACCCCAGCTCCAGTGGCCCAACCGGTGCGGGCCCTAACCCAAGCTCCAGAGGCCCCACCCGTTCGGGCCCTGACTCCAGCTCCAGGGGCCCCACAAGTGCTTGCCCTGACCCGAACTCCACGGGCCCAAACTCTGGGGGCCCTGACCCCAGCTCCAGGGGCCAACCCTTGGGGGCCCTGACCTCAGCTCCAGGGGCTCCACCCATGGGGGCCCTGACCTCAGCTCCAGGGCCCAAACCCATGCGGGACCTGACCCCAGCTAAAGGCGCCGAACTCGTGGGGGCCCTGACCCGAGCTCCAGTGGCCCAACCCGTGCGGGCCCGAACCCCAGCTCCAGAGGCCCCAAGAGTGCGGGCCCTGACCCCAGCTCCAGGGGCCCCACAAGTGCTTGCCCTTACCCCAACTCCACGGGCCGAACCTGTGCGGGCCCTTACCTCAGCTCCAGGGGCTCAACCCTTGGGGTTCCTGACCCCATCTGCAGAGGTCCAACCCGTTCGTGCCCTGACACCAGCTCCAGGGGCCTAACGCGTGCATCCCCTAACCCCAGATCCAGGGGCCCAACCCGTGGGGGCCCTGACCCAAGCTCCAGGGTCCCAACCCGTGCGGGGCCTTACCCCAGTTCCAGAGGCCCAACCTGTGCGGGCCCTCAGCCTAGCTCCCGGGGCCCAAACCTTGTGGGCCCTGACTCCAGCTCCAGGGGGAAAAACCCGTGGGGGCCCTGACCCCAGCTCCAGGGGCCCAACCCGTGGGGGCCCTGACCCCAGCTCCAGGGGCCCAACCCGTGGGGGCCCTGAACCCAGCTCCAGGGGCCCAACCGTGCGGGCCCTGACCCAGCTCCAGGGGCCCCACCAGTGGGGCCCCAGCTCCAGGGCCCTAACGCGTGGAGGCCCTGACCCCTGCTCTAGGGGCCCAACCCGTGTTGGCCCTGACCCCAGTTCCAGGCGCCAAACTCGTGGAGGCCCTCACCCCAGCCTCAAGGGCCAAACCCGTGGGGGACCTGACCCCAGCTCCAAAGGCCACAACCGTGGGGGCCCTGACCCGAGCTCCAGGGGCCCAACCCTTGCCGTCCGTGACCCCAGCTCCAGCGGCCCCATCCGTGTTGGCCCTGACCCCAGCTCCAGGGGCCCCATCCGTGTTGGCCCTGACCCCAGCTCCAAGGACCTAACCCGTGGGGACCCTGACCCCAGCTCCAGTGGCCCCACCCGTGTTGGCCCTGACCCCAGCTCCAGCGGCGCAACCTTGGGAGCCCTGCCCCAGCTCTGGGGGCCCAACCCGTGCGGGCCCTGACCCCAGCTCCATGAGCGCCACCCGTAGGGGCCCTGACCCCAGATCCAGGGGCCCAACCTATGCATGCCCTGACCCCAACTCCTGCGGCCCCACCCATGCGGACCCTGACCCTAGCTCCAGGGGCCTCACCCGTGGGGGCCCTGACCCCAACTCTAGGGGCCCAACTCCTGCGGGCCCTGACCCCAGCTCCAGGGGTCCAATCCGTGTGGGTCCTGACCCCAGCTCCAGGACCCCAACCCATGGGGGCCCTGACGCCAGCTCCAGAGGCCCAACCCGTGCGGGCCCTGACCCCAGCTCCACGGGCCCAGCCCTTGGCAGTCCTCAACCCAGCTCCAGGGGCCCAACCCGTTTGGGCCCTGACCCATGCTGCAGGGCCCAACCCCTGGGGGCCCTGACCCCAGCTCCAAGGACCCCACCCGTGCGGGCCCTGACCCCAGATCCAGGGGTCCCACCCGTGCGGGCCCTGACCCCAGCTCCAGAGGCCACAACCGTGGGGGCCCTGACCCCAGCTCCAGGGGCCCAACCCATGCGGGCCCTGACCCCAGCTCCAGGGCCCCAACCCATGAGGGCCCTTACCCCAGCTTCAGGGGCCCAACCCGTGCGGGCCCTTACCCCAGCTTCAGGGGCCCAACCCGTGCGGGCCCTGACCCCAGATCCCGGGGCCCAACCCGTGTGTGTCCTGACCCCAGCTCCAGGGGCCCAACCCGTGGGGACCCTAAACCCAGCTCCAGAGCCCCAACCCATGGGGGCCCTTACCCCAGCTCCAGGGCCCCAACCTGTGCAGGGCCTGACCCCAGCTCCAGGGCCCCACCCGTGTTGGCCCTGACCCCAGCTCCAGGGTCCTAACCTTGGGGACCCTGACCCCACCTCCAGTGGCCCAACCCGTGTGCGCCCTAACCCCATCTCTAGAGGCCCCACCCGTGCGGGCCCTGACCCGAACACCAGGGGCGCCACCCGTGGGAGCCCTGACCCCAGCTCCAGGGCCCAGCCCGTCTGGGTCCTGACCCCAGCTCCAGGGCTCAACGCGTGGGGGCCTTGACCCCAGCTCCAGGGGCCCAACCCGTACGGGCCCTGACCCCAGCTCCAGAGGCCCAACCCGTGGGAGCCCTGACCCCAGCTCGAGGGGCCCAACCCGTGGGGGCGATGACCCCAGCTTCAGGGGCTTAACCCATTCGGGCCCTAACCCCAGCGCCAGGGGCTCAACAAGTGCGGGCCCTGACCCCAGCTCCACGGGCCCAACCCGTGCGGGCCTTGACCCCAGCTCCAGGGGCCCAACCCGTGGGGGACCTGATCCCAGCTCCAGGAGCCCCAATCGTGCGGATCCTTAACCCAGCTCCAGGGGCCCAACCTGTGGGGGCCCTGACCACAGCTCCAGGGGCCCAGCCCGTTTTGGCCCTAACTCCCCAGATCCAGGCTCCGAAGTCGTGAGGGCCCTGACCCCAACCTCAAGGGCCCAACCCGTGGGGGCCCCGAACCCAGCTCCAGGGGCCCAACCCGTGTGGGTGCTGGCCTCAGCTCCAGGGGCCCAACCCGTGGGGGTCATGACGCCAGCTCCAGGGGTCCAACCCATTCGGGCCCTAACTCCAGTGCCAGGGGCCCAAAAAGTGCCGGCCCTGACCCCAACTCCACGGGCCCAACCCGTGCGGACCCTGAGCCCGGCTCCAAGGGCCCAACACGTGGGGGACCTGATCCCAGCTCCAGGGGCCCCACCCGTGGGACCCTGACCCCAGCTACAGAAGCTCCAATTGTGCGGATCATGAAAACAGCTCCAGGGGCCCAACCCATGGGGACCCTGACCCCATCTCCAGGGGCCCAACCCGTGGGGCCCGGACCCCAGCTGCATGGGCCCCACCCATAGTAAACGTGACCCCAGGTCCAGGGGCCCAACATATGCGGGTCCTGACCCCAGCTCCTGCGACCTAACCCGTGGGGGCCCTAACCCCAGCTCTAGAGGCCCCACCGGTGCGGGCCCTGACCCCAGCTCCAGAGGACCCACCTGTGGGGGCTCTGACCCCTGCTCCAGGGGCCCAACCACTGTGGGCCCTGACCCCAGCTCCAAGGGCCCAACCCGTGTGGATCCTGATGCCAGCACCAGGGGCCCAACCCGTGGGGGCCCTAACCACAGCTAGAGTTGCCCAACCCATGGGGGCCCTGACCCGAGCTCCAGGGGCCCAACCCGTGCGGGCCCTGACCCCAGCTCCAGGGACCCAAACCGTGTGGGTCCTGACCCCAACTCCAGGGGCTCAACCTGTGGGGTCCCTTACCCCAGCTCTAGAGGCCCAACCCGTGCGGGCCCTGACCCCAGCTCCAGGGGCCCAACACGTGGGGGACCTGATCCCAGCTCCAGAGGCCCCACCAGTGCGGGCCCTGACCCCAGCTCCAGAGGCCCCACCCGTGGGGGCCCTGACCCCAGCTCCAGGGGCCCAACCCGTGTGGGCCCTCACCCCAGCTCCAGGGGCCCAACCCGTGCGGGCCCTGACCCGAGCTCCAGGGACCCAAAACGTGTGGATCCTGACCCCAACTCCAGGGGCCTAACCTGTGGGGGACTTGACCCCAGCTCCAGGGGCCCAACCCGTGGGGGCCCTTACCCCAGCTTCAGGGGCCCAACCTGTGCGGGTGCTGACCTCAGCTCCAGGGGCCCAACCCGTGCGGGCCCTGACTCCAGCTCCAGGGGCCCAACCCGTGGAGCTCCTTACCCCAGCTCCAGGGGCCCCACCTGTGGGGGCCATGACCACAGCTTAACGGGCCCAACCCGTGGAGCTCCTTACCCCAGCTCCAGGGGCCCCACCTGTGCGGGCCATGACCCCAGCTCCAGGGCCCCAACCCATGCGGGCCCTGACCCCAGCTCCAGTGGCCCAACCCATGCGGGCCCTAACCCCAGCTCCAGAGGACCCACCAGTGCGGGCCCTGACCCCAGATCGAGGCGCCAAACTCCTGGGGGCCCTGACCTCAACCTCAAGGGCCCAATCCGTGGGGCCCTGACCCCAGCTCCAGGGACCCAACACGTGTGGGTCCTGAGCCCAGCTCCAGGGGCCCAACCCGTAGGCGCCCTGATCCCAGCTCCAGGGCCCAAACCCGTGGCGGCCATGACCGCAGCTCCAGGGGCCCAATCCGTGGGGGCCCTGACCCCAGCTCCAGGGGCCCAACCCGTGCGAGGCCTCACCCGAGCTCCAGGGGCCCAACCCGTGGTGGCCCTGACCCCAGCTCCAGGGGCCTAACCCGTGCGGGCCCTGACCGCAGCTCCTGGGGCCCAACCCGTTTGGGTCCTGACCCCAGCTCCAGGGCCCTAACCTTGGGGACCCTGACCCCACCTCCAGTGGCCCAACCCGTGTGCGCCCTAACCCCATCTCTAGAGGCCCCACCCGTGCGGGCCCTGACCCGAACACCAGGGGCGCCACCCGTGGGAGCCCTGACCCCAGCTCCAGGGCCCAGCCCGTCTGCGTCCTGACCCCAGCTCCAGGGCTCAACGCGTGGGGGCCTTGACTCCAGCTCCAGGGGCCCAACCCGTACGGGCCCTGACCCCAGCTCCAGAGGCCCAACCCGTGGGAGCCCTGACCCCAGCTCGAGGGGCCCAACCCGTGGGGGCGATGACCCCAGCTTCAGGGGCTCAACCCATTCGGGCCCTAATCCCAGCGCCAGGGGCTCAACAAGTGCGGGCCCTGACCCCAGCTCCACGGGCCCAACCCGTGCGGGCCTTGACCCCAGCTCCAGGGGCCCAACGCATGGGGGACCTGATCCCAGCTCCAGGAGCCCCAATCGTGCGGATCCTGAACCCAGCTCCAGGGGCCCAACCCGTGGGGGCCCTAACCACAGCTCCAGGGGCCCAACATGTGCGGGCCCTGACTCCCCAGCTCCAGGGGCCGAACTCGTGGGGGCCCTGACCCCAGCTCCAGGGGCCCAGACCATGGGGGCTATGACCCCAGCTCCAGTGGCCACACCCGTGCGGGCCCTAACCCGAACTCCTGGGGCCCAACTCGTGGTGGCCTTGACTCCAGCTCCAGGGGCCCAACACGTATGGGCCCTGACCACAGCTCCAGAAGCCGAACCCGTCTGGGTCCTGACCCTAGCTCCAGGGGCCCAAACCATGAGGGCCCTGAACACAGCTCGAGAGGCCCAACCCGTGGGGGCCATGACCCCAGCTCCAGGGGCCCAACCCATTCGGGCCCTAACCCCAGTGCCAGGGGCCCAACAAGTGCGGGCCCTGACCCCAGCTCCAGGGGCCCAACACGTGGGGGAACTGATCCCAGCTTCAGGGGCCCCACCCGTGGGACCCTGACCCCAGCTCCAGGAGCCCCAATTGTGCGGATCCTGAACGCAGATCCAGAGGCCCAACCCGTGGGGGCCGTAACCAGAGCTCCAGGGGACCAGACCGTGCAGACCCTGACTCCCCAGCTCCAGGAGCCGAACTCGTGGGGGCCCTGACCCCAGCTCCAGTGGCCCAACCGGTGCGGGCCCTAACCCAAGCTCCAGAGGCCCCAGCCGTGCGGGCCCTGACTCCAGCTCCAGGGGCCCCACAAGTGCTTGCCCTGACCCGAACTCCACGGGCCCAAACTCTGGGGGCCCTGACCCCAGCTCCAGGGGCCCCACCCATGGGGGCCCTGACCCCAGCTCCAGGGGCCCCACCCATGGGGGCCCTGACCTCAGCTCCAGGGCCCAAACCCATGCGGGACCTGACCCCAGCTAAAGGCGCCGAACTCGTGGGGGCCCTGACCGGAGCTCTAGTGGCCCAACCCGTGCGGGCCCTAACCCCAGCTCCAGAGGCCCCAAGAGTGCGGGCCCTGACCCCAGCTCCAGGGGCCCCACAAGTGCTTGCCCTGACCCCAACTCCACGGGCCCAACCTGTGCGGGCCCTTACCCCAGCTCCAGGGGCCCCACCCGTGGGGTTCCAGACCCCAGCTCCAGGGGCCCCACCCGTGGGGGCCCTGACCCCAGCTCCAGGGCCCCAACCCGTGCGGGCCCTGACCCCAGCTACAGGGGCCCAACACGTGGGGGACCTGATCCCAGCTCCAGGGGCCCCACCCGTGGGGCCCTGACCCCAGCTCCAGGAGCCCCAATCGTGCGAATCCTGAACCCAGCTCCAGGGGCCCAACCTGTGGGGGCCCTGACCACAGCTCCAGGGGCCCAGCCCGTTTTGGCCCTAACTCCCCAGGTCCAGGCGTCGAACTCGTGTGAGCCCTGACCGCAGCTCCAGTGGCCCAACCCATGCGGGCCCTAACTCGAGCTCCAGAGGCTCCACCCGTGTGGGCCCAGACCCCAGATCCAGGCGCCGAAGTCGTGAGGGCCCTGACCCCAACCTCAAGGGCCCAACCCGTGGGGGCCCCGAACCCAGCTCCAGGGGCCCCACCCGTGTGGGTGCTGGCCTCAGCTCCAGGGGCCCAACCCGTGGGGGTCATGACGCCAGCTCCAGGGGTCCAACCCATTCGGGCCCTAACTCCAGTGCCAGGGGCCCAAAAAGTGCCGGCCCTGACCCCAACTCCACGGGCCCAACCCGTGCGGACCCTGAGCCCGGCTCCAAGGGCCCAACACGTGGGGGACCTGATCCCAGCTCCAGGGGCCCCACCCGTGGGACCCTGACCCCAGCTACAGAAGCCCCAATTGTGCGGATCATGAAAACAGCTCCAGGGGCCCAACCCATGGGGACCCTGACCCCATCTCCAGGGGCCCAACCCGTGGGGCCCGGACCCCAGCTGCATGGGCCCCACCCATAGTAAACTTGACCCCAGGTCCAGGGGCCCAACATATGCGGGTCCTGACCCCAGCTCCTGCGACCTAACCCGTGGGGGCCCTAACCCCAGCTCTAGAGGCCCCACCGGTGCGGGCCCTGAACCCAGCTCCAGAGGACCCACCTGTGGGGGCTCTGACCCCTGCTCCAGGGGCCCAACCACTGTGGGGCCTGACCCCAGCTCCAAGGGCCCAACCCGTGTGGATCCTGATGCCAGCACCAGGGGCCCAACCCGTGGGGGCCCTAACCACAGCTAGAGTTGCCCAACCCATGGGGGCCCTGACCCGAGCTCCAGGGGCCCAACCCGTGCGGGCCCTGACCCCAGCTCCAGGGACCCAAACCGTGTGGGTCCTGACCCCAACTCCAGGGGCTCAACCTGTGGGGTCCCTTACCCCAGCTCTAGAGGCCCAACCCGTGGGGGCCCTTACCCCAGCTCGAGGCGCCCAACCCATGGGGGCCATGACACCAGCTCCAGCGGCCCAACACAATTGGGCCCTAACCCCAGTGCCACGCGCCCAACAAGTGCCGGCCCTGACCCCAACTCCACGGGCCGAATCCGTGCGGGCCCTGACCCCAGCTCCAGGGGCCCAACACGTGGGGGACCTGATCCCAGCTCCAGGGGCCCCACCCGTGGGGCCCTGACCCCAGCTCCAGGGGCCCAGACCATGGGGGCTATGACCCCAGCTCCAGTGGCCACACCCGTGCGGGCCCTAACCCGAACTCCTGGGGCCCAACTCGTGGTGGCCTTGACTCCAGCTCCAGGGGCCCAACACGTATGGGCCCTGACCACAGCTCCAGAAGCCGAACCCGTCTGGGTCCTGACCCTAGCTCCAGGGGCCCAAACCATGAGGGCCCTGAACACAGCTCGAGAGGCCCAACCCGTGGGGGCCATGACCCCAGCTCCAGGGGCCCAACCCATTCGGGCCCTAACCCCAGTGCCAGGGGCCCAACAAGTGCGGGCCCTGACCCCAGCTCCAGGGGCCCAACACGTGGGGGAACTGATCCCAGCTTCAGGGGCCCCACCCGTGGGACCCTGACCCCAGCTCCAGGAGCCCCAATTGTGCGGATCCTGAACGCAGATCCAGAGGCCCAACCCGTGGGGGCCGTAACCAGAGCTCCAGGGGACCAGACCGTGCAGACCCTGACTCCCCAGCTCCAGGAGCCGAACTCGTGGGGGCCCTGACCCCAGCTCCAGTGGCCCAACCGGTGCGGGCCCTAACCCA
This sequence comes from Gopherus flavomarginatus, assembly GCF_025201925.1. Lineage (NCBI taxonomy): Eukaryota > Metazoa > Chordata > Testudines > Testudinidae > Gopherus > Gopherus flavomarginatus. The sequence continues at coordinate 1,174,646 of NW_026115095.1, forward strand.
AGCTCCAGAGGCCCCAGCCGTGCGGGCCCTGACTCCAGCTCCAGGGGCCCCACAAGTGCTTGCCCTGACCCGAACTCCACGGGCCCAAACTCTGGGGGCCCTGACCCCAGCTCCAGGGGCCCCACCCATGGGAGCCCTGACCTCAGCTCCAGGGCCCAAACCCATGCGGGACCTGACCCCAGCTAAAGGCGCCGAACTCGTGGGGGCCCTGACCGGAGCTCTAGTGGCCCAACCCGTGCGAGCCCTAACCCCAGCTCCAGAGGCCCCAACCCGTGCGGGCCCTAACCCCAGCTCCAGGGGCCCCACAAGTGCTTGCCCTGACCCCAACTCCACGGGCCCAACCTGTGCGGGCCCTTACCCCAGCTCCAGGGGCCCCACCCGTGGGGTTCCAGACCCCAGCTCCAGGGGCCCCACCCGTGGGGGCCCTGACCCCAGCTCCAGGGCCCCAACCCGTGCGGGCCCTGACCCCAGCTACAGGGGCCCAACACGTGGGGGACCTGATCCCAGCTTCAGGGGCCCCACCCGTGGGGCCCTGACCCCAGCTCCAGGAACCCCAATCGTGCGAATCCTGAACCCAGCTCCAGGGGCCCAACCTGTGGGGGCCCTGACCACAGCTCCAGGGGCCCAGCCCGTTTTGGCCCTAACTCCCCAGGTCCAGGCGTCGAACTCGTGTGAGCCCTGACCGCAGCTCCAGTGGCCCAACCCATGCGGGCCCTAACTCGAGCTCCAGAGGCTCCACCCGTGTGGGCCCAGACCCCAGATCCAGGCGCCGAAGTCGTGAGGGCCCTGACCCCAACCTCAAGGGCCCAACCCGTGGGGGCCCCGAACCCAGCTCCAGGGGCCCCACCCGTGTGGGTGCTGGCCTCAGCTCCAGGGGCCCAACCCGTGGGGGTCATGACGCCAGCTCCAGGGGTCCAACCCATTCGGGCCCTAACTCCAGTGCCAGGGGCCCAAAAAGTGCCGGCCCTGACCCCAACTCCACGGGCCCAACCTGTGCGGACCCTGAGCCCGGCTCCAAGGGCCCAACACGTGGGGGACCTGATCCCAGCTCCAGGGGCCCCACCCGTGGGACCCTGACCCCAGCTACAGAAGCCCCAATTGTGCGGATCATGAAAGGAGCTCCAGGGGCCCAACCCATGGGGACCCTGACCCCATCTCCAGGGGCCCAACCCGTGGGGCCCGGACCCCAGCTGCATGGGCCCCACCCATAGTAAACTTGACCCCAGGTCCAGGGGCCCAACATATGCGGGTCCTGACCCCAGCTCCTGCGACCTAACCCGTGGGGGCCCTAACCCCAGCTCTAGAGGCCCCACCGGTGCGGGCCCTGACCCCAGCTCCAGAGGACCCACCTGTGGGGGCTCTGACCCCTGCTCCAGGGGCCCAACCACTGTGGGCCCTGACCCCAGCTCCAAGGGCCCAACCCGTGTGGATCTTGATGCCAGCACCAGGGGCTCAACCCGTGGGGGCCCTAACCACAGCTAGAGTTGCCCAACCCATGGGGGCCCTGACCCGAGCTCTAGGGGCCCAACCCGTGCGGGCCCTGACCCCAGCTCCAGGGACCCAAACCGTGTGGGTCCTGACCCCAACTCCAGGGGCTCAACCTGTGGGGTCCCTTACCCCAGCTCTAGAGGCCCAACCCGTGGGGGCCCTTACCCCAGCTCGAGGGGCCCAACCCATGGGGGCCATGACACCAGCTCCAGCGGCCCAACACAGTTGGGCCCTAACCCCAGTGCCACGCGCCCAACAAGTGCCGGCCCTAACCCCAACTCCACGGGCCGAATCCGTGCGGGCCCTGACCCCAGCTCCAGGGGCCCAACACGTGGGGGACCTGATCCCAGCTCCAGGGGCCCCACCCGTGGGGCCCTGACCCCAGCTCCAGAAGACCCAATCGTGCGGATCCTGAAAACAGCTCCAGGGGCCCAACCCATGGGGACCCTGACCCCATCTCCAGGGGCCCAACCCGTGGGGCCCTGACCCTAGCTCCATGGGCCCCACCCATAGAGGACCTGACCCCAGCTCCAGAGGCCCAACGTATGCGGATCCTGACCCCAGCTCCTGCAACCTCACCCGTGGGGGCCCTAACTCCAGCTCCAGAGGCCCCACCAGTGCGGGCCCTGACCCCAGCTCCAGAGGCCCCACCCGTGGGGGCCCTGACCCCAGCTCCAGGGGCCCAACCCGTGTGGGCCCTCACCCCAGCTCCAGGGGCCCAACCCGTGCGGGCCCTGACCCGAGCTCCAGGGACCCAAAACGTGTGGATCCTGACCCCAACTCCAGGGGCCTAACCTGTGGGGGACTTGACCCCAGCTCCAGGGTCCCAACCCGTGGGGGCCCTTACCCCAGCTTCAGGGGCCCAACCTGTGCGGGTGCTGACCTCAGCTCCAGGGGCCCAACCCGTGCGGGCCCTGACTCCAGCTCCAGGGGCCCAACCCGTGGAGCTCCTTACCCCAGCTCCAGGGGCCCCACCTGTGGGGGCCATGACCACAGCTTAACGGGCCCAACCCGTGCGGGCCCTGACTCCAGCTCCAGGGGCCCAACCCGTGGAGCTCCTTACCCCAGCTCCAGGGGCCCCACCTGTGCGGGCCATGACCCCAGCTCCAGGGCCCCAACCCTTGCGGGCCCTGACCCCAGCTCCAGTGGCCCAACCCGTGCGGGCCCTAACCCCAGCTCCAGAGGACCCACCAGTGCGGGCCCTGACCCCAGATCGAGGCGCCAAACTCGTGGGGGCCCTGACCTCAACCTCAAGGGCCCAATCCGTGGGGCCCTGACCCCAGCTCCAGTGGCCCCAATCGTGCGGGCCCTGACCCTAGCTCCAGGGACCCAACACGTGTGGGTCCTGAGCCCAGCTCCAGGGGCCCAACCCGTAGGCGCCCTGATCCCAGCTCCAGGGCCCAAACCCGTGGCGGCCATGACTGCAGCTCCAGGGGCCCAATCCGTGGGGGCCCTGTCCCCAGCTCCAGGGGCGCAACCCGTGCGAGGCCTCACCCCAGCTCCAGGGGCCCAACCCGTGGTGGCCCTGACCCCAGCTCCAGGGGCCTAACCCGTGCGGGCCCTGACCGCAGCTCCTGGGGCCCAACCCGTTTGGGTCCTGACCCCAGGTCCAGGGGCCCAACCAGTTTGGGTCCTGACCCCAGGTCCAGGTGCCCAACCCGTGGGAGTCCTGACCCCAGGTCCAGGTGACCAACCCCTGCGAGCCCTGACCCCAGCTCCAGGGGCCCAACCAGCACGTCCCCTAACCCCAGCTCCAGGGGCCCAACCCATGCGGGGCCTCACCCCAGTTCCAGAGACCCATCCTGTGCGTCCCTCACCCCAGCTCCCGGGGCCGAACTGGTGTGGGCCCTGACCCCAGCTCCAGGGGCCAAATCTGTGGGGGTCCTGAACCCAGTTCCTAGGGCCCAACCCGTGCGGGCCCTAACCCCAGCTCCAGGGGCCAAACCGTGGGGGCCCTGAACCCAGCTCCCGGGGCCCGACCCGTGGGGCCTGACCTCAGCTTCATGGGCTCCACCCATAGGGGACCTGACTCCAGCTCCAGGGGCCCCACATATTCGGGCCCTGACCCCAGCTCCAGGGGCCCAACCAGCGCGTCCCCTAACCCCAGCTCCAGGGGCCCAACCCGTGCGGGGCCTCACCCCAGTTCCAGAGACCCAACCTGTTCGTCCCTCACCCCAGCTCCCTGGGCCGAACTGGTGTGGGCCCTGACCCCAGCTCCAGGGGCCAAACCTATGGGGGTCCTGACCCCAGTTCCTGGGGCCCAACCCGTGCGGGCGATGAACCCAGCTCCAGGGGCCCAACCGGTGTAGGCCCTGACCCCAGCTCCAGGGGCCCAACCCGTGGGGCCTGATCTCAGATTCATGGGCTCCACCCATAGGGGACCTGACTCCAGCTCCAGGGGCCCCACATATTCGGGCCCTGACCCCAGCTCCTTTGGCCCCAACCGTGGGGGCACTGACCCCAGCTCCAGGGGCCCAACCAGTGGGAGCCATGACCCCAGCTCCAGTGGCCCAACCCGTGCGGGCCCTAACCCCAGCTCAAGAGGCCCCACCTGTGCGGGCCATGAGCCGAGCTCTAGAGGCCCCACCCGTGGGGGCCCTGACCCCTGCTCCAGGGGCCCAACCCGTGTGGGCCCTGACCCCAGCTCCAGGGGCCCATCCCGTGTGGATCCTGACCAAAGCTACAGGGCCCCAACCCGTGGGGGCCCTTACCCCAGCTCTAGAGACCGAACCCGTGGGGACCCTTACCCCAGCTCGAGGGACCCAACCCGTGGGGGCCATGACGCCAGCTCCAGGGGCCAACCCATTCGGGCCCTAACCCCAGTGCCAGGCACCCAACAAGTGCAGGCCCTGACCCCAACTCCACAGGCCCAATCCGTGCGGGTCCTTACCCCAGCTCCAGGAGCCCCAATCGTGCGGATCCTGAAAACAGGTCCAGGGGCCCAACCCGTGGGGACCCTGACCCCATCACCAGGGGCCCAACCCGTGGGGCCCTGACCCCAGCTCCATGGGCCCCACCCATAGAGGACCTGACCCCAGCTCCAGGAGCCCAACATATGCGGGCCCTGACCCCAGCTCCAGGCGCCGAACTCGTGGAGGCCCTGACCACAGCTCCAAGGACCCAACTCGTGCAGGCCCTGACCCCAGCTCCAGGGGCGCAACCCGTGGGGGCCCAGACCCGAGCTCCGGGGGCCCAAACCGTGAGGGCCCTGACCCCAGCTCCAGAGCCCCAACCCGTGCGGGTCCTGACCCCAGCTCCATGGGCCCCACCCATAGGGGACCTGACCCCAGCTCCAGGGGCCCAACATATGCGGGCACTGACCCCAGCTCCTGCGACCTCACCCGTGAGGGCCCTAAGCCCAGCTCCAGAGGCCCCACCGGTGCGGGCCCTGACCCCAGCTCCAGAGGACCCACCCGTGGGGGCCCTTACCCCAGCTCCAGGGACCCAACCCGTGTGGGCCCTGACCCCAGCTCCAGGGGCCCAACCCGTGTGGATCCTGACGCCAGCATGAGGGGCCCAACCTGTGGGGTCCCTGACCACAGCTCCAGTTGCCCAACCCGTGGGGGCCCTGACACTAGCTCCACGGGCCCAACCCGTGCGGGCCCTGACCCCAGCTCCAGGGAACCAAACCGTGTGGGTCCTGACCCCAGCTCCAGGGGCCCAAACTGTGGGGGACTTCATCCCACCTCCAGGGGCCAAACCAGTGGAGGCTTTTACCCCAGCTTCAGGGGCCGAACCCGTGGGGGCCATGACCCCACCTCCAGTGGCCCAACCCGTGCGTGCCCTAACCCCAGCTCTAGAGGCCCCACCCGTGCGGGCCCTGACACGAACACCAGGGGCGCCACCCGTGGGAGCCCTGACCCCAGCTCTAGGGGCCCCACCCGTGCGGATCCTGACCCCAGCTCCAGGGCCCAGCCCGTCTGGGTCCTCACCCCGGCTCCAGGGCTCAACACGTGGGGGCCTTGACCCCAGCTCCAGGGGCCCAACCCGTATGGGTCCTAACCCCAGCTCCAGAGGCCCAGCCCGTGGGAGCCCTGACCCCAGCTCGAGGGGCCCAACCCGTGGGGGCGATGACCCCAGCTTCAGGGGCTCAACCCATTCGGGCCCTAACCCCAGCGCCAGGGGCTCAACAAGTGCGGGCCCTAACCCCAGCTCCACGGGCCTAACCCGTGCGGGCCCTGACCCCAGCTCCAGGGGCCCCACCCGTGGGGTCCTGACCCAAGCTCCAGAAGCCCCAATCGTGCGGATCCTGAACCCAGCTCCAGGGGCCCAACCCGTGGGGGCCCTAACCACAGCTCCAGGGGCCCAACATGTGCGGGCCCTGACTCCCCAGCTCCAGGCGCCGAACTCGTGGGGGCCCTGACCCCAGCTCCAGTTGCCCAACCAGTGCGGGCCCTGAACCCAGCTCCAGGGGCCCAGACCATGGGGGCTCTGACCCCAGCTCCAGTGGCCACACCCGTGCGGGCCCTAACCCGAACTCCTGGGGCCCAACTCGTGGTGGCCTTGACTCCAGCTCCAGGGGCCCAACACGTATGGGCCCTGACCACAGCTCCAGAAGCCGAACCCGTCTGGGTCCTGACCCTAGCTCCAGGGGCCCAAACCATGAGAGCCCTGAACCCAGCTCGAGAGGCCCAACCCGTGGGGGCCATGACCCCAGCTCCAGGGGCCCAACCCATTCGGGCCCTAACCCCAGTGCCAGGGGCCCAACAAGTGCGGGCCCTGACCCCAGCGCCACGGGCCCAACCCGTGCGGGCCCTGACCCCAGCTCCAGGGGCCCAACACGTGGGGGACCTGATCCCAGCTTCAGGGGCCCCACCCGTGGGACCCTGACCTCAGCTCCAGGAGCCCCAATTGTGCGGATCCTGAACGCAGATCCAGAGGCCCAACCCGTGGGGGCCGTGACCAGAGCTCCAAGGAACCAGCCCGTGCAGACCCTGACTCCCCAGCTCCAGGTGCCGAACTCGTGGGGGCCCTTACCCCAGCTCCAGTGGCCCAACCGGTGCGGGCCCTAACCCAAGCTCCAGAGGCCCCACCCGTTCGGGCCCTGACTCCAGCTCCAGGGGCCCCACAAGTGCTTGCCCTGACCCCAGCGCCACGGGCCCAACCCGTGCGGGCCCTGACCCCAGCTCCAGGGGCCCAACACGTGGGGGACCTGATCCCAGCTCCAGGGGCCAACCCTTGGGGGCCCTGACCCCAGCTCCAGGGGCTCCACCCATGGGGGCCCTGACCTCAGCTCCAGGGCCCAAACCCATGCGGGACCTGACCCCAGCTAAAGGCGCCGAACTCGTGGGGGCCCTAACCCGAGCTCTAGTGGCCCAACCCGTGCGGGCCCTAACCCCAGCTCCAGAGGCCCCAAGAGTGCGGGCCCAGACCCCAGCTCCAGGGGCCCCACAAGTGCTTGCCCTTACCCCAACTCCACGGGCCGAACCTGTGCGGGCCCTTACCTCAGCTCCAGGGGCCCAACCCTTGGGGTTCCTGACCCCAGCTCCAGGGGCCCCACCCATGGGGGCCCTGACCCCAGCTCCAGGGCCCCAACCCGTGCGGGCCCTGACCCCAGCTACAGGGGCCCAACACGTGGGGGACCTGATCCCAGCTCCAGGGGCCCCACCCGTGGGGCCCTGACCCCAGCTCCAGGAGCCCCAATCGTGCGAATCCTGAACCCAGCTCCAGGGGCCCAACCTGTGGGGGCCCTGACCACAGCTCCAGGGGCCCAGCCCGTTTTGGCCCTAACTCCCCAGCTCCAGGCGTCGAACTCGTGTGGGCCTTGACCGCAGCTCCAGTGGCCCAACCCATGCGGGCCCTAACTCGAGCTCCAGAGCCCCCACCCGTGTGGGCCCTGACCCCAGATCCAGGCGCCGAAGTCGTGAGGGCCCTGACCCCAACCTCAAGGGCCCAACCCGTGGGGGCCCTGACCCCAGCTCCAGGGGCCCCACCCGTGTGGGTGCTGGCCTCAGCTCCAGGGGCCCAATCCGTGGGGGTCATGACGCCCGCTCCAGGGGTCTAACCCATTCGGGCCCAACCCCAGTGCCAGGGGCCCAAAAAGTGCCGGCCCTGACCCCAACTCCACGGGCCCAACCCGTGCGGACCTTGACCCCAGCTCGAAGGGCCCAACACGTGGGGGACCTGATCCCAGCTCCAGGGGCCCCACCCGTGGGACCCTGACCCCAGCTACAGGAGCCCCAATTGTGCGGATCATGAAAACAGCTCCAGGGGCCCAACCCATGGGGACCCTGACCCCATCTCCAGGGGCCCCACCCATAGTGAACTTGACCCCAGCTCCAGAGGCCCAACATATTCGGGTCCTGACCCCAGCTACTGCGACCTAACCCGTGGGGGCTCTAACCCCAGCTTGAGAGGCCCCACCGGTGTGGGCCCTGACCCCAGCTCCAGAGGCCCCACCCGTAGGGGCTCTGACCCCTGCTCCAGGGGCCCAACCCGTGTGGGCCCTGACCGCAGCTCCAAGGGCCCAACCCGTGTGGATCCTGATGCCAGCACCAGGGGCCCAACCCGTGGGGGCCCTAACCACAGCTAGAGTTGCCCAACCCATGGGGGCCATGACCCGAGCTCCAGGGGCCCAACCCGTGCGGGCCCTGACCCCAGCTCCAGGGACCCAAACCGTGTGGGTCCTAACCCCAACTCCAGGGGCTCAACCTGTGGGGTCCCTGACCCCAGCTCCATGGGCCCCACCCATAGGGGACCTGACCCCAGCTCCAGGAGCCCAACATATGCGGGCCCTGACCCCAGCTCCAGGCGCCGAACTCGTGGAGGCCCTGACCACAGCTCCAAGGACCCAACTCGTGCAGGCCCTGACCCCAGCTCCAGGGGTGCAACCCGTGGGGGCCCAGACCCGAGCTCCGGGGGCCCAAACCGTGAGGGCCCTGACCCCAGCTCCAGAGCCCCAACCCGTGCGGGTCCTGACCCCAGCTCCATGGGCCCCACCCATAGGGGACCTGACCCCAGCTCCAGTGACCCAACATATGCGGGCCCTGACCCCAGCTCCTGCGACCTCACCCGTGAGGGCCCTAAGCCCAGCTCCAGAGGCCCCACCAGTGCGGGCCCTGACCCCAGCTCCAGAGGACCCACCCATGGGGGCCCTTACCCCAGCTCCAGGGATCCAACCCGTGTGGGCCCTGACCCCAGCTCCAGGGGCCCAACCCGTGTGGATCCTGACGCCAGCATGAGGGGCCCCACCAGTGCGGGCCCTGACCCCAGCTCCAGAGGACCCACCCGTGGGGGCCCTGACCCCAGCTCCAGGGAACCAAACCGTGTGGGTACTGACCCCAGCTCCAGGGGCCCAACCTGTGGGGGACTTCATCCCAGCTCCAGGGGCCCAACCCGTGGGGGCTTTTACCCCAGCTTCAGGGGCCGAACCTGTGGGGGCCATGACCCCAGCTCCAGGGTTCCAACCCGTTCGGGCCCTAACCCCAGCCCCAGCGGCTCCAAAAGTGCTTGCTCTGACCCCAACTCCACTGGCCCAACCCGTGCGGGCCCTGACCCCAGCTCCAGGGGCCCAACCCGTGGGGGCGCTGCCCTCTGCTCCAGGGTCCCAAGCCGTTCGGGCCCTAACCCCAGCTGCAGTGGCCCCACAAGTGCTTGCGCTGACCCCAGCTCCACGGGCCCAACCCGTGCGGGCCCTGACCCCAGCTCCAGTGGCCCAACCCGTGGAGCCACTTACCCCAGCTCCAGGGGCCCCACCCTTGGGGGCCCTGACCCCAGCTCCAGGGCCCCAACCCGAGCGGGCCCTGACCCCAGCTACAGACGCCAAACTCGTGGGTGCCCTGACCCGAGCTCTAGTGTCCCAACCCGTGCGGGCCAAACCCCAGTTCCAGGGGCCCAACCAGTGCAGGCCCTGACCCCAGTTCCAGGGGCCCAACCCTTGTGGATCCTGATGCCAGCACCAGGGGCCCAACCCGTGGGGGCCCTGACCACAGCTTTAGTTACCCAACCCGTGGGGGCCCTGACCCCAGCTCCAGGCGCCGAACTCGTGGGAGCCCTGACCACAGCTCCAGGGACCCAACTCGTGCAGGCCCTGACCCCAGCTCCAGGGGCGCAACCCGTGGGGGCCCAGAACCCAGCTCCGGGGGCCCAAACCGTGAGGGCCCTGACCCCAGCTCCAGAGCCCCAACTCGTGCGGTTCCTGACCCCAGCTCCAGAGGTCCCACCCGTGCGGTCCCTGACCCCAGCTCAAGGCGCCGAACTCATGGGGGCCCTGACCCCAGCCTCAAGGGTCCAACCCGTGGGGGACTTTACCCCACCTCCTGGGGCCAGAACCGTGAGGGCCCTGAGTCCAGCTCCAGGGGCTCATCCCGTGCGGGCCGTGACCCCATCTACAGGGGCCTCAACCGTGTTGGCCCTGACCCCAGCTCCAGGTTCCCAACCTTTGGGGGCCCTGACCCCAGCTTCAGGGCCCCAACCCGTGGGGCAATGACTCCAGCTCCAGGGGCCAAACCTGTGCGGGTCGGGACCCCAGAACCAGGGGCCCCACCCGTGGGGGTTCTGTCCCCAGCTCCAGGGGCCCAACCTGTGCGGGCCCTGAGCCCAGCTCCAGAAATCCAACCCGTTGGGGCCCTGACCCCAGCTCCAGGGGCCCAATTCATGTCGGTCCTGACCCCAGCTCCAGGGGCCCCAACCATAGGGGCCCTGACCCCAGCTACAGGGGCCCAACCTGTGCGGGCCCTGACCCCAGCTCCAGGGGCCCCAGCCGTGCAGGCCCTGAGTCCAGTTCCAGGGGCACAACCCGTGGGGGTCCTTACCCCAGCTCCAGGGCGCAACCCGTGGGGGCCCTGACCCCAGCTCCAGGGACTCCACCTGTGGGGGCCCTGACCCCAGCTCCAGGGGCCCAACCTTTGCAGGCCCTGACCCCAGCTCCAGGGTCACAATCCGTTTGGGCCCTGACCCCAGCTCCAAGGCCCAACCCGTAGGGGCCTGACCCCAGCTCCAGCGACCCCACCCGTGCGGGCCCTGAACCCAGCTCCAGGGGTCCCGCCTGTGGGGTCCCTTACCCCAGCCCGGGTACTGACCCCAGCTCAAGGCGCCGAACTCATGGTGGCCCTGACCGCAGCCTCAAGGGTCCCAACCGTGGGGGACCTTACCCCACCTCCTGGGGCCAGAACCGTGAGGGCCCTGACTCCAGCTCCAGGGGCTCATCCCGTGCGGGCCGTGACCCCATGTACAGGGGCCCCAACCGTGTTGGCCCTGACCCCAGCTCCAGGTTCCCAACCTTTGCGGGCCCTGACCCCAGCTCCAGGGGTCCAACCCATGGGGGCCCTGACCCCAGCTTCAGGGTCCCAACCCGTGGGGGCCATGACCCCAGCTCCAGGGGCCAAACCCGTGCGGATCGGGACCCCAGAACCAGGGGCCCCACCCGTGGGGGTTCTGTCCCCAGCTCCAGGGGCCCAACCCGTGCGGGCCCTGAGCCCAGCTCCAGAAATCCAACCCGTTGGGGCCCTGACCCCAGCTCCAGGGGCCCAACTCGTGTCAGTCCTGACCCCAGCTCCAGGGGCCCCAACCGTAGGGGCCATGACCCCAGCTACAGGGGCCCAACCCGTGCGGGCCCTGACCCCAGCTCCAGGGGCCCCAGCCGTGCAGGCCCTGAGTCCAGTTCCAGGGGCCCAACCCGTGGGGGCCCTGACCCCAGCTCCAGGGGCCCAACCTTTGCGGGCCCTGACCCCAGCTCCAGGGTCTCAATCTGTGGGGGCCCTGACCCCAGCTCCAAGGCCCAACCCGTGGGGGCCCCGACCCCAGCTCCAGCGACCCCACCCGTGCGAGCCCTGACCCCAGCTCCAGGGGTCCCGCCTGTGGGGGCCCTTACCCCAGCCAGGGTTGTGACCCCAGCTCAAGGCGCTGAACTCATGGGGGCCCTGACCCCAGCCTCAAGGGTCCAAACCATGGGGGACCTGACCCCAGATCCAGGGGCCAGAACCGTAAGGGCCCTGACCCCAGCTCCAGAGGCTTATTTCATGTGGGCTGTGACCCCATCTGCAGGGGCCCCAACCGTGTTGGCCCTGACCACAGCTCCAAGGGCCCAACCTGTGCGGGCCCTGACCCCAGCTACAGGCGCCGAACTCGTGGGGGCCCTGACCCCCGCCTCAAAGGCCCAACCCGTAGGGGCCCTGACCCCAGCTCCAGGGGCCCCACCTGTGGGGCCCTGATCCCAGCTCCAGGGAACCCAATCGTGCGGGCCCTGACTCGAACTACACGGGCCCAACCCATGGGGGCCCTGACCACAGCTCCAGGGGCCCAACCCGTGCGGGCCCTGACCCCTGCTCCATGCGCCGAACTCGTGGGGGCCCTTACCCCAGCCTCAAGGGCCCAACCCGTGGGGGCCCTGACCCCAGCTCCAGGGGCCCCACCCATCGGGCCCCGACCCCAGCTCCAGGGGCCCCAATCGTGCGGGCCCTGACCCTAGCTCCAGGGGCCCCACCTGTGGCGCCCTGATCCCAGCTCCAGGGGCCCAACCCGTACGCGCCCTGACCCCAGCTCCAGGGCTCAAACCCGTGGGGGCCCTGACCCCAGCTCCAGGGGCCCAACCCTTGTGGGCCCTGACCACAGCTGCAAAGGCCCAACCTGTGCGTGCCCTGACCCCAGCTCCATGCGCCGAACTGGTGGGGGCCCTGACCCCAGCCTCAAGGCCCCAACCCGTGCAGGCCGTGACCACAGCTCCAGGTAGCCATCCCGTGCAGGCCCTGTCCCCAGCTCCAGGAATCTAACCTGTTGGGGCCCTGACCCCAGCTCCAGGGGCCCAACTCGTGTCGATCCTGACCCCAGCTCCAGGGGCTCCAACCGTAGGGGCCATGACCTCAGCTCCAGGGGCCCAAACTTTGCGGTCCCTGACCCCAGTTCCAGGGGCCCCACCCGTGGGGGCCCAGATTCAACTCCAGGGTCCCCATCCGTGGGGGCCCTAACCCTAGCTCCAGTGGCCCCACCCATGGGGGCCCTGACCAAGCTCCAGGGGCCCAACCCGTGTAGTCAGTGACCCCAGCTCCATAGACCCCAACTGTAGTGGTCCTGACCCCAGCTCCAGGGGCCCCACCCGTGTTGGCCCTGACCCCAGCTCCAGGGGCACAACCTGTGGGGGCCCTGACCCCAGCTCCAGGGGCACAACCCGTGGGGGCCATGACCCCAACTCCAGGGGCCAAACCCGTGCGGGCCCTGACCTCAGCTCCAGGGCCCCAACCCGTGGACGCCCTGACCCCAATTCCAGGGCTGCAACCCGTGCGGGTCCTGACCCCAGCTCAAGGGGCCCCACCCATGCGTGTCCTGACCCCAGCTCCAAGGGCCCAACCCGTGGGGGCCCTGTCCCAAGCTCCAGGTCCTAACCCGTGGGGGCCCTGACTCCAGCTCCAGGGACCCCACCCGTGCGAGCCCTGACCCCAGCTCCAAGGGTCCCACCTGTGTGTCTCCTTACCCCAGCTCTATGGGCCCAACCCGTGCGGGCCCTGATGCCAGCTCCTGGTGACGAACTTGTGGGGGCCCTGACCCTAGCCTCAAGGGTCCAACCCGTGGGGGCCCTGACCCCAGCTTCAGGGGCCCCACCCGTGTTGGCCCTGACCCCTGCTCCAGGGGCCCAACCCGTGGGGACCCTGACCCGAGCTCCAGGAGCCCCACCATTGTTGGCCCGGACCCCAGCTCCAGGAGTCCAACCCCTGGGGCCCCTGACCCCAGCTCCAGGGGTCCAACCCATGAGGGCCCTGACCCCAGCTCCAGGGCCCAAACCGTGAGGGCCCTGACCCCGGCTCCAGGGGCCCAACCCGTGCGAGCCCTGACCCCAGCTCCAGGCGCCGAACTCGTGGGGGCCCTGACCCGAGCTCCAGGGGCCCAACCGGTGGGGGCCCTATATTCTCTTGATCCCAACCAGAGTTTCCCAACCCGTGGGGGCCCTGACTCCATCTCCAGGGGCCCAACCCGTTCGGGCCCTGACCCCAGCTCCAGTGGCCCATCCTGTGCGAGCCCTCACTCCAGCTCTACGCGCTCAACCCGTGCGGACCCTGACCCTAGCTCAAGGGGCGCAATCCGTGGGGGCCTTGACCCCAGCTCCAGGGGCCCAACCAGGTGGGGTCCTCATCCCAGCTCCAGGGGCCCAACCCGTGCGGGCCCTGACCCCAGGGGCCCAGACCTCAGCTCCAGGGGCCCCAATCGTGCGGGCCCTAACCCCAGCTCCGGGGGCTCATTCCGAGAGGGCCCTGACCACAGCTCCAGGGGCCCAACCTGTGCGAGCCCTAACCCCAGTTCCTGGCGCCGAACTCGTGGGGGCCCTGACCACAGCCTCAAGGGCCCAACCTGTTGGGCCCTTACCCCAGCTCCAGGGGCCACACCCGTGTGGCCCCTGACCCCAGCTCTAGGAGCCCCAATCGTGCGGGCCCTGACCCCAGCTCCAGGGGCCCAACCCGTGGGGGCCCTGACCCCAGCTCCATGGGCCCCACCCGTAGGGGCCCTGCCTCAGCTTCTGCGGCCCCACCTGTGCAGACCCTGACCTCAGCTACAGGGGACCAACCCGTGCGGGGCTTGATCCCAGCTCCAGGGATCCAACAGGTGCGGGCCCTGACCCCAGGTCCAGGGGCCTTACCCATGGAGGCCCTGACCCCAGCTCCAGGGTCCCAACCTTTGCGGGCCCTGACCCCAGCTCCACGGGCCTTACCCGTGGAGGCCCTGACCCCGGCTCCAGGGTCCCAACCTTTGCGGGGCCTGACTCCATCTTCCGGGGCGCAACCCGTGTGGGTCCTGACCCCAGCTCCAAGGGCCAAACCTCTGCGGACACTGACCTCAGCTCCAGGGCCCCAACCCGTGAGGGCCCTGACCAAAGCTCCAGGGGCCCAACTCATGTGGATCCTGACCCCAGCTCCAGAGGTCCAACCCGTGGGATCCCTGTCCCCAGCTCCAGGGGCCCAACCGTGCGGGCCCTGACCCCAGCTCCTAGGGCCCAACCCGTGCGGGGCCTGACTCCAGACTCAAGGGCCCAACCCATGGGGCCCTGACCCCAGCTCCAGTGGCCTAACCTGTGCAGACCCTGACCCCAGCTCCAGGGTCCAACCCATGGGAGCCCTGACCCCAGCTCTAGGGGCCCAACCCGTGGGGGTCCTCACCCCAACTACAGGGGCCCAAACCTTGCGGGCCTTAACCCCAGTTCCCCTGGCCCAACCCGTGCGGGCCCTGACCCCAGCTCCCGGGGCCCAACCCATGGAGGCCCTGACCCCAGTTCCATGGGCCCCACCCGTATGGGCCCTGACCCCAGCTCCAGGGAACCAACCCGTGCAGAGCATGATCCCAGCTCCAGGGGCCCAACAGGTGCGGGTCCTGACCCTAGCCCCAGGGGCCTTACCCGTGGGGGCCCTGATCCCAGCTCCAGGGTCCCAACTCTTGCGGGGCCTCACCCCAGCTCTCGGAGCCCAACCCGTGTGGGCCCTGACCCCAGCTCCAGGGGCCCAACCCGTGTTGGCTATGACCCCAGCTCCAGGGACCCAAACCGTTCGGGCCCTAATCCCATCTCCAGAGGCTCCACCCGTGCGGGCCCTGACCCGAACTCCAGGGGCCCCAACCGTCGAAGCCCTGACCCCAGCTCCAGGGGCCCAACCTGTGTGGGTCCTGACCCCAGCTCCAGGGGCCCAACCCGTGGGGGCCCTGACCACAGCTCCAGGGGCCGAACCCGTGCGGGCCCTGACCACAGCTCCAGGGGCCGAACCCGTGCGGGCCCTGAGCCCAGCTCCAGGCACCGAACTCGTGGGGGCCCTGACCCCAGCTCCAGGGGCCTAACCCATGCGGGCCGTGACCCCAGCTCCAGGGGCACCACCCATGGGGGCCCTGACCCCAGCTCCACGGGCCCCACCCGTGTCGGACCTGACCCCAGCCCCAGGGGCCCATCCCATGCGGACCCTGATTCCAGCTCCAGAAACCCAACCCGTGGGGGCCCTGACCCCAGCTCCAGGGGCCCAACACGTGTAGTTCCTGACCCCAGCTGCAGGGGCCCAACCAGTAGGTGCCCTTACCCCAGCTCCAGGGCCCAAACTCCTGGGTGCCCTGACCGTAGATCCAGGGGCCCAATCCGTGGTGGCCCTGACCCCAGCTCCAGGGGCCCAACCCGTGGGGACACTGACCCTAGCTCCAGAGGCCCAACCCGTGGGGACACTGACCCTAGCTCCAGGGGCGGAACTCGTGTGGGCCCTGACCCCAGCGTCAAGGGCCCAACCCGTGGGACCCTGACCGCAGCTCCAGGGGCCACACCCGTGAGGGCCATGACCCCAGCTCCAGGGGCCGAAACCGTGCCGGCTGTGACCCCAGCTCCAGGGTGCCACCCATGGGGTCCTACCCCAGATCCAGGGGCCCCACCCGTGTTGGCCCTGACACCAGCTCCAGGGGCCCAACCCGTGGGGACCCTGACCCCAGCTCCAGGGGCCCCACCCATGTTGGTTGAGACCCCAGATCCAGGGGCCCAACCCGTGGGGGCCCTGACCTCAGATCCAGGGGCCCAACCCGTGGGGGCCATAACCCCAGCTCCAGGGGCCAAACCCTTGAGGGCCTTGACCTCAGCTCCAGGGGCCCAACCCGTGGCGGCCCTAACCCCTTCTGCAGGGCCCCAACCCGTGGGGGCCCTAACCCCAGCTCCAGGGGCCCCATCCATGCTGGTCCTGACCCCAGCTCCAGGGGCCCAACCCGTGCGGGCCCTAACCCCAGCTCCAGAGGCCCCACCGGTGCGGACCCTGACCCCAGCTCCAGGGGTCCAGCCCGTGTGGATCATGACTCCAGCAAGAGTGGCCCAACCCATGGGGGCCCTGACCCCATCTCCAGTTGCCCAACATGTGGGGGCCCTGACCCCATCTGCAGGGGCCCATCCCGCTTCGGCCCTGACCCTAGCTCCAGGGGCCCAACCCGTGAGGGCCCTGACTCCAGCTCCACGGGCCCAACCCGTGTGGGCCCTGACCGCAGCTGCAAGGGCCCAACCCGTGCAGGCCCTGACTCCAGCACAAGGGGCCAATCCCGCGCGAGCCCTGACCCAAGCTCCAGGGACCCCACCCGTGCGGGCTGTGAACGCAGCTCCAGGCGACGAAGTCGTGGGGGCCCTGATGCCAGCCTCAAGGGCTCAACCCGTGGGGGCCCTGACCCCAGTTCCAGGGGCCCTACCCGTAGGGGCCCTGACCCCATCTCCAGGGGCCCAACCCGTTGAGGCCCTGACCCCAGCTCCAGTGGCCCATCTTGTGCGGGCCCTGACTCCAGCTCCACACGCCCAACCCGTGCGGGCCCTGACCCCTGCTCCAGCGGCCCAACCCGTGGGTGCCCAGACCCGAGCTCCAGGGGCTGAACCCATGGGGGTCCTCATCCCAGCTCCAGGAGCCCAACCTGTGCGAGCCCGGACCCCTGCTCCAGGGGCCCAACGCGTGGTGGCCATGACTCCAGCTCCAGCGGCCCAAACCGTACGGGCTCTGACCCCAGCTCCAGGGGCCCAACCACTGTGGGCCCTGA
The DNA here is from genome assembly GCF_025201925.1 of Gopherus flavomarginatus. Lineage (NCBI taxonomy): Eukaryota > Metazoa > Chordata > Testudines > Testudinidae > Gopherus > Gopherus flavomarginatus. Next base: position 1,191,587 of record NW_026115095.1, read on the forward strand.
CCCCAGCTCCAAGGGCCCAACCCGTGCGGATCCTGATGCCAGCACCAGGGGCCCAACCCGTGGGGGCCCTAACCACAGCTAGAGTTGCCCAACCCATGGGGGCCCTGACCCGAGCTCCAGGGGCCCAACCCGTGCGGGCCCTGACCCCAGCTCCAGGGACCCAAACCGTGTGGGTCCTAACCCCAACTCCAGGGGCTCAACCTGTGGGGTCCCTTACCCTAGCTCTAGAGGCCCAACCCGTGGGGGCCCTTACCCCAGCTCGAGGGGCCCAACCCATGGGGGCCATGACACCAGCTCCAGCGGCCCAACACAATTGGGCCCTAACCCCAGTGCCACGGGCCCAACAAGTGCCGGCTCTGACCCCAACTCCACGGGCCGAATCCGTGCGGGCCCTGACCCCAGCTCCAGGGGCCCAACACGTGGGGGACCTGATCCCAGCTCCAGGGACCCCACCCGTGGGGCCCTGACCCCAGCTCCAGAAGACCCAATCGTGCGGATCCTGAAAACAGCTGCAGGGGCCCAACCCGTGGGGACCCTGACCCCATCTCCAGGGGCCCAACCCGTGGGGCCCTGACCCTAGCTCCATGGGCCCCACCCATAGAGGACCTGACCCCAGCTCCAGAGGCCCAACATATGCGGATCCTGACCCCAGCTCCTGCGACCTCACCCGTGGGGGCCCTAACTCCAGCTCCAGAGGCCCCACCAGTGCGGGCCCTGACCCCAGCTCCAGAGGCCCCACCCGTGGGGGCCCTGACCCCTGCTCCAGGGACCCAACCCGTGTGGGCCGTCACCCCAGCTCCAGGGGCCCAACCCGTGCGGGCCCTGACCCCTGCTCCAGGGACCCAAAACGTGTGGATCCTGACCCCAACTCCAGGGGCCTAACCTGTGGGGGACTTGACCCCAGCTCCAGGGGCCCAACCCGTGGGGGCCCTTACCCCAGCTTCAGGGGCCCAACCTGTGCGGGTGCTGACCTCAGCTCCAGGGGCCCAACCCGTTCGGGCCCTAACCCCAGCTGCAGTGGCCCCACAAGTGCTTACCTGACCCCAGCTCCACGGGCCCAACCCGTGCGGGCCCTGACTCCAGCTCCAGGGGCCCAACCCGTGGAGCTACTTACCCCAGCTCCAGGGGTCCCACCTGTGGGGGCCCTGACCCCAGCTCCAGGGCCCCAAACCGTGCGGGCCCTGACCCCAGCTCCAGTGGCCCAACGCGTGCGGGCCCTAACCCCAGCCCCAGAGGACCCACCAGTGCGGGCCCTGACCCCTGCTCGAGGCGCCAAACTCGTTGGGGCCCTGACCTCAACCTCAAGGGCCCAATCCGTGGGGCCCTGACCCCAGCTCCAGGGGACACAATCGTGCGGGCCCTGACCCTAGCTCCAGGGGCCCAGCACTTGGGGGCCATGACCACACCTTCAGGGGCCCATACCTTGCGGGTCCTGATCCCAGCTCTAGAAACCCAACACGTGTGGGTCCTGAGCCCAGTTCCAGGGGCCCAACCCGTAGGCGCCCTGATCCCAGCTCCAGGGCCCAAACCCGTTGGGGCCATGACCGCAGCTACAGGGACTCCACCCGTGGGGGCCCTGACCCCAGCTCCAGGGGCCCAACCTTTGCAGGCCCTGACCCCAGCTCCAGGGTCACAATCCGTGGGGGCCCTGACCCCAGCTCCAAGGCCCAACCCGTAGGGGCTTGACCCCAGCTCCAGCGACCCCACCCGTGCGGGCCCTGAACCCAGCTCCAGGGGTCCCGCCTGTGGGGTCCCTTACCCCAGCCCGGGTACTGACCCCAGCTCAAGGCGCCGAACTCATGGTGGCCCTGACCCCAGCCTCAAGGGTCCCAACCGTGGGGGACCTTACCCCACCTCCTGGGGCCAGAACCGTGAGGGCCCTGACTCCAGCTCCAGGGGCTCATCCCGTGCGGGCCGTGACCCCATGTACAGGGGCCCCAACCGTGTTTGCCCTGACCCCAGCTCCAGGTTCCCAACCTTTGCGGACCCTGACCCCAGCTCCAGGGGTCCAACCCATGGGGGCCCTGACCCCAGCTTCAGGGCCCCAACCCGTGGGGGCCATGACCCCAGCTCCAGGGGCCAAACCCGTGCGGGTCGGGACCCCAGAACCAGGGGCCCCACCCGTGGGGGTTCTGTCCCCAGCTCCAGGGGCCCAACCCGTGCGGGCCCTGAGCCCAGCTCCAGAAATCCAACCCGTTGGGGCCCTGACCCCAGCTCCAGGGGCCCAACTCGTGTCAGTCCTGACCCCAGCTCCAGGGGCCCCAACCGTAGGGGCCATGACCCCAGCTACAGGGGCCCAACCCGTGCGGGCCCTGACCCCAGCTCCAGGGGCCCCAGCCGTGCAGGCCCTGAGTCCAGTTCCAGGGGCCCAACCCGTGGGGGCCCTGACCCCAGCTCCAGGGGCCCAACCTTTGCGGGCCCTGACCCCAGCTCCAGGGTCTCAATCCGTAGGGGCCCTGACCCCAGCTCCAAGGCCCAACCCGTGGGGGCCCCGACCCCACCTCCAGCGACCCCACCCGTGCGAGCCCTGACCCCAGCTCCAGGGGTCCCGCCTGTGGGGGCCCTTACCCCAGCCCGGGTTGTGACCCCAGCTCAAGGCTCTGAACTCATGGGGGCCCTGACCCCAGCCTCAAGGGTCCAAACCGTGGGGGACCTGACCCCAGGTCCAGGGGCCAGAACCGTAAGGGCCCTGACCCCAGCTCCAGAGGCTTATTTCGTGTGGGCTGTGACCCCATCTGCAGGGGCCCCAACCGTGTTGGCCCTGACCACAGCTCCAAGGGCCCAACCTGTGCGGGCCCTGACCCCAGCTACAGGCGCCGAACTCGTGGGGGCCCTGACCCCCGCCTCAAGGGCCCAACCCGTAGGGGCCCTGACCCCAGCTCCAGGGACCCAAACCGTGTGGGTCCTAACCCCAACTCCAGGGGCTCAACCTGTGGGGTCCCTTACCCTAGCTCTAGAGGCCCAACCCGTGGGGGCCCTTACCCCAGCTCGAGGGGCCCAACCCATGGGGGCCATGACACCAGCTCCAGCGGCCCAACACAATTGGGCCCTAACCCCAGTGCCACGGGCCCAACAAGTGCCGGCTCTGACCCCAACTCCACGGGCCGAATCCGTGCGGGCCCTGACCCCAGCTCCAGGGGCCCAACACGTGGGGGACCTGATCCCAGCTCCAGGGACCCCACCCGTGGGGCCCTGACCCCAGCTCCAGAAGACCCAATCGTGCGGATCCTGAAAACAGCTCCAGGGGCCCAACCCGTGGGGACCCTGACCCCATCTCCAGGGGCCCAACCCGTAGGGCCCTGACCCTAGCTCCATGGGCCCCACGCATAGAGGACCTGACCCCAGCTCCAGAGGCCCAACATATGCGGATCCTGACCCCAGCTCCTGCGACCTCACCCGTGGGGGCCCTAACTCCAGCTCCAGAGGCCCCACCAGTGCGGGCCCTGACCCCAGCTCCAGAGGCCCCACCCGTGGGGGCCCTGACCCCTGCTCCAGGGACCCAACCCGTGTGGGCCGTCACCCCAGCTCCAGGGGCCCAACCCGTGCGGGCCCTGACCCGAGCTCCAGGGACCCAAAACGTGTGGATCCTGACCCCAGCTTCAGGGGCCCAACCTGTGCGGGTGCTGACCTCAGCTCCAGGGGCCCAACCCGTTCGGGCCCTAACCCCAGCTGCAGTGGCCCCACAAGTGCTTACCTGACCCCAGCTCCACGGGCCCAACCCGTGCGGGCCCTGACTCCAGCTCCAGGGGCCCAACCCGTGGAGCTACTTACCCCAGCTCCAGGGGTCCCACCTGTGGGGGCCCTGACCCCAGCTCCAGGGCCCCAAACCGTGCGGGCCCTGACCCCAGCTCCAGTGGCCCAAACCGTGCGGGCCCTAACCCCAGCCCCAGAGGACCCACCAGTGCGGGCCCTGACCCCTGCTCGAGGCGCCAAACTCGTTGGGGCCCTGACCTCAACCTCAAGGGCCCAATCCGTGGGGCCCTGACCCCAGCTCCAGGGGACACAATCGTGCGGGCCCTGACCCTAGCTCCAGGGGCCCAACACTTGGGGGCCATGACCACACCTTCAGGGGCCCATACCTTGCGGGTCCTGATCCCAGCTCTAGAAACCCAACACGTGTGGGTCCTGAGCCCAGTTCCAGGGGCCCAACCCGTAGGCGCCCTGATCCCAGCTCCAGGGCCCAAACCCGTTGGGGCCATGACCGCAGCTACAGGGACTCCACCCGTGGGGGCCCTGACCCCAGCTCCAGGGGCCCAACCTTTGCAGGCCCTGACCCCAGCTCCAGGGTCACAATCCGTGGGGGCCCTGACCCCAGCTCCAAGGCCCAACCCGTAGGGGCTTGACCCCAGCTCCAGCGACCCCACCCGTGCGGGCCCTGAACCCAGCTCCAGGGGTCCCGCCTGTGGGGTCCCTTACCCCAGCCCGGGTACTGACCCCAGCTCAAGGCGCCGAACTCATGGTGGCCCTGACCCCAGCCTCAAGGGTCCCAACCGTGGGGGACCTTACCCCACCTCCTGGGGCCAGAACCGTGAGGGCCCTGACTCCAGCTCCAGGGGCTCATCCCGTGCGGGCCGTGACCCCATGTACAGGGGCCCCAACCGTGTTGGCCCTGACCCCAGCTCCAGGTTCCCAACCTTTGCGGACCCTGACCCCAGCTCCAGGGGTCCAACCCATGGGGGCCCTGACCCCAGCTTCAGGGCCCCAACCCGTGGGGGCCATGACCCCAGCTCCAGGGGCCAAACCCGTGCGGGTCGGGACCCCAGAACCAGGGGCCCCACCCGTGGGGGTTCTGTCCCCAGCTCCAGGGGCCCAACCCGTGCGGGCCCTGAGCCCAGCTCCAGAAATCCAACCCGTTGGGGCCCTGACCCCAGCTCCAGGGGCCCAACTCGTGTCAGTCCTGACCCCAGCTCCAGGGGCCCCAACCGTAGGGGCCATGACCCCAGCTACAGGGGCCCAACCCGTGCGGGCCCTGACCCCAGCTCCAGGGGCCCCAGCCGTGCAGGCCCTGAGTCCAGTTCCAGGGGCCCAACCCGTGGGGGCCCTGACCCCAGCTCCAGGGGCCCAACCTTTGCGGGCCCTGACCCCAGCTCCAGGGTCTCAATCCGTAGGGGCCCTGACCCCAGCTCCAAGGCCCAACCCGTGGGGGCCCCGACCCCACCTCCAGCGACCCCACCCGTGCGAGCCCTGACCCCAGCTCCAGGGGTCCCGCCTGTGGGGGCCCTTACCCCAGCCCGGGTTGTGACCCCAGCTCAAGGCTCTGAACTCATGGGGGCCCTGACCCCAGCCTCAAGGGTCCAAACCGTGGGGGACCTGACCCCAGGTCCAGGGGCCAGAACCGTAAGGGCCCTGACCCCAGCTCCAGAGGCTTATTTCGTGTGGGCTGTGACCCCATCTGCAGGGGCCCCAACCGTGTTGGCCCTGACCACAGCTCCAAGGGCCCAACCTGTGCGGGCCCTGACCCCAGCTACAGGCGCCGAACTCGTGGGGGCCCTGACCCCCGCCTCAAGGGCCCAACCCGTAGGGGCCCTGACCCCAGCTCCAGGGAACCCAATCGTGCGGGCCCTGACTCGAACTACACGGGCCCAACCCATGGGGGCCCTGACCACAGCTCCAGGGGCCCAACCCGTGCGGGCCCTGACCCCTGCTCCATGCACCGAACTCGTGGGGGCCCTTACCCCAGCCTCAAGGGCCCAACCCGTGGGGGCCCTGACCCCAGCTCCAGGGGCCCCACCCATCGGGCCCCGACCCCAGCTCCAGGGGCCCCAATCGTGCGGGCCCTGACCCTAGCTCCAGGGGCCCCACCTGTGGGGCCCTGATCCCAGCTCCAGGGAACTCAATCGTGCGGGCCCTGACTAGAACTACACGGGCCCAACCCATGGGGGCCCTGACCACAGCTCCAGTGGCCCATCCTGTGCGGGCCCTGACTCCAGCTCCACGTGCTCAACCCGTGCGGACCCTGACCCTAGCTCAAGGGGCGCAACCCGTGGGGGCCCTGACCCCAGCTCCAGGGGCCCAACCAGGTGGGGTCCTCATCCCAGCTCCAGGGGTCCAACCCGTGCGGGCTCTGACCCCAGGGGCCCAGACCTCAGCTCCAGGGGCCCCAATCGTGCGGGCCCTAACCCCAGCTCCGGGGGCTCATTCCGAGGGGGCCCTCACCACAGCTCCAGGGGCCCAACCTGTGCGAGCCCTGACCCCAGTTCCTGGTGCCGAACTCGTGGGGGCCCTGACCCCAGCCTCAAGGGCCCAACCCGTTGGGCCCTTACCCCAGCTCCAGGGGCCACACCCGTGTGGGCCCTGACCCCACCTCTAGGAGCCCCATTCGTGCGGGCCCTGACCCCAGCTCCAGGGGCCCAACCCGTGGGGGCCCTGACCCCAGATCCAGGTGCCCAATCCATGGGGTCCTGAAGCCAGCTCCAGAGCCCCAACCCGTGCGGGTCCTGACCCCAGCTCCAGGGGCCCCTCCCGTGGCGGCCCGGAATCCCAGATCCAGGGGCCCAACCCGTGCGGACCCTGACCCCAGCTCCAGGGGCCCAACCCGTGAGGGCCCTGACCCCAGCTCCAGGGGCCCCACGAGTGCGGGCTCTGACCCGACCTCCTGGGGCCCAACCTGTGGGGGCCCTGACCCCAGCTCCAGTGGCCCAACCCGTGCGGGCCCTAATCCCAGCTCCAGATGCCCCACCCGTGAGGGCCCTGACCCCAGCTCCAGGGGCCCAACCATTGCGGGCCCTGACCCCAGCTGCAGGGGCCCAACCCGTGTGGGTCCTGACCCCAGCTCCAGGGGCCCAACCCTTGTGGGCCCTGACCACAGCTGCAAAGGCCCAACCTGTGCGTGCCCTGACCCCAGCTCCATGCGCCGAACTGGTGGGGGCCCTGACCCCAGCCTCAAGGCCCCAACCCGTGCAGGCCGTGACCACAGCTCCAGGTAGCCATCCCGTGCAGGCCCTGTCCCCAGCTCCAGGAATCTAACCCGTTGGGGCCCTGACCCCAGCTCCAGGGGCCCAACTCGTGTCGATCCTGACCCCAGCTCCAGGGGCTCCAACCGTAGGGGCCATGACCTCAGCTCCAGGGGCCCAAACTTTGCGGTCCCTGACCCCAGTTCCAGGGGCCCCACCCGTGGGGGCCCAGATTCAACTCCAGGGTCCCCATCCGTGGGGGCCCTAACCCTAGCTCCAGTGGCCCCACCCATGGGGGCCCTGACCAAGCTCCAGGGGCCCAACCCGTGTAGTCAGTGACCCCAGCTCCATAGACCCCACCTGTAGTGGTCCTGACCCCAGCTCCAGGGGCCCCACCCGTGTTGGCCCTGACTCCAGCTCCAGGGGCACAACCTGTGGGGGCCCTGACCCCAGCTCCAGGGGCACAACCCGTGGGGGCCATGACCCCAACTCCAGGGGCCAAACCCGTGCGGGCCCTGACCTCAGCTCCACGGCCCCAACCCGTGGGGGCCCTGACCCCAATTCCAGGGCTGCAACCCGTGCGGGTCCTGACCCCAGCTCAAGGGGCCCCACCCGTGCGTGTCCTGACCCCAGCTCCAAGGGCCCAACCCGTGGGGGCCCTGTCCCCAGCTCCAGGCACCGAACTCGTGGGGGCCGTGACCCCACCTCCAGGGGCACCACCCATGGGGGCGCTGACCCCAGCTCCACGGGCCCCACCCGTGTCGGCCCTGACCCCAGCCCCAGGGGCCCATCCCATGCGGACCCTGACCCCAGCTCCAGGGGCCCCATCCATGCTGGTCCTGACCCCAGCTCCAGGGGCCCAACCCGTGCGGGCCCTAACCCCAGCTCCAGAGGCCCCACCGGTGCGGACCCTGACCCAGCTCCAGGGGTCCAGCCCGTGTGGATCATGACTCCAGCAAGAGTGGCCCAACCCATGGGGGCCCTAACCCCATCTCCAGTTGCCCAACATGTGGGGGCCCTGACCCCATCTGCAGGGGCCCATCCCGCTTCGGCCCTGACCCCAGCTCCAGGGGCCCAACCCGTGAGGGCCCTGACCCCAGCTCCAGGGGCCCCACCAGTGCGGGCTCTGACCCGACCTCCTGGGGCCCAACCCGTGGGGGCCCTGACCCCAGCTCCAGTGGCCCAACCCGTGCGGGCCCTAATCCCAGCTCCAGATGCCCCACCTGTGAGGGCCCTGACCCCAGCTCCAGGGGCCCAACCAGTGCGGGCCCTGACCCCAGCTGCAGGGGCCCAACCCGTGTGGGTCCTGACCCCAGCTCCAGGGGCCCAACCCTTGGGGGCCCTGACCCCAGTTCCAGGGGCCTAACCCGTGGGGGCCATGACCCCAGCTCCAGGGACCAAACCCGTGCGTGTCGGGATCCCAGCTCCAGGTGCCCCACCCGTGGTGGCCCTGACCCCAGCTCCAGGGCCCAACCCGTGTGGGCTCTGACCCCAGCTCCAGGGACCCCACCCGTGCGGGTCCTGACCCCTGCTCCAGAGGTCCCAGCCGTGCGGACCCTTACCCCAGCCACAGGAGCCCAACCCGTGCGGGCCCTGACCCCTGCTCAAGGCGCCGAACTCATGGGGGCCCTGACCCCAGCCTCAAGGGTCCAATCCGTGGGGGACCTTACCCCACCTCCAGGGGCCAGAACCGTGAGGGCCCTGACCCCAGGTCCAGGGGCTCATCCCGTGCGGGCCGTGACCCCATCTGCAGGGGCCCCAACCGTGTTGGCCCTTATCCCAGCTCCAGGGTCCCTATGTGTGCGGGCCCTGACCATAGATCCAGGGGCCCAACCCGTACGCGCCCTGACCCCAGCTCCAGGGCTCAAACCCGTGGGGGCCCTGACCCCAGCTCCAGGGGCCCAACCCTTGTGGGCCCTGACCACAGCTGCAAAGGCCCAACCTCTGCGTGCCCTGACCCCAGCTCCATGCGCCGAACTGGTGGGGGCCCTGACCCCAGCCTCAAGGCCCCAACCCGTGCAGGCCGTGACCACAGCTCCAGGTAGCCATCCCGTGCAGGCCCTGTCCCCAGCTCCAGGAATCTAACCCGTTGTGGCCCTGACCCCAGCTCCAGGGGCCCAACTTGTGTCGATCCTGACCCCAGCTCCAGGGGCTCCAACCGTAGGGGCCATGACCTCAGCTCCAGGGGCCCAAACTTTGCGGTCCCTGACCCAAGTTCCAGGGGCCCCACCCGTGGGGCCCAGATTCAACTCCAGGGTCCCCATCCGTGGGGGCCCTAACCCTAGCTCCAGTGGCCCCACCCATGGGGGCCCTGACCAAGCTCCAGGGGCCCAACCCATGTAGTCAGTGACCCCAGCTCCATAGACCCCACCTGTAGTGGTCCTGACCCCAGCTCCAGGGGCCCCACCCGTGTTGGCCCTGACCCCAGCTCCAGGGGCACAACCTGTGGGGGCCCTGACCCCAGCTCCAGGGGCACAACCCGTGGGGGCCATGACCCCAACTCCAGGGGCCAAACCCGTACGGGCCCTGACCTCAGCTCCAGGGCCCCAACCTGTGGGGGCCCTGACCCCAATTCCAGGGCTGCAACCCGTGCGGGTCCTGACCCCAGCTCAAGGGGCCCCACCCGTGCGTGTCCTGACCCCAGCTCCAAGGGACCAACCCGTGGGGGCCCTGTCCCCAGCTCCAGGCACCGAACTCGTGGGGGCCCTGACCCCAGCTCCAGGGCCCAACCCGTGTGGGCTCTGACCCCAGCTCCAGGGACCCCACCCGTGCGGGTCCTGACCCCTGCTCCAGAGGTCCCAGCCATACGGACCCTTACCCCAGCCACAGGAGCCCAACCTGTGCGGGCCCTGACTCCTGCTCAAGGCGCCGAACTCATGGGGGCCCTGACCCCAGCCTCAAGGGTCCAATCCGTGGGGGACCTTACCCCACCTCCAGGGGCCAGAACCGTGAGGGCCCTGACCCCAGGTCCAGGGGCTCATCCCGTGCGGGCCGTGACCCCATCTGCAGGGGCCCCAACCGTGTTGGCCCTTATCCCAGCTCCAGGGTCCCTATGTGTGCGGGCCCTGACCATAGATCCAGGGGCCCAACGCGTACGCGCCCTGACCCCAGCTCCAGGGCTCAAACCCGTGGGGGCCCTGACCCCAGCTCCAGGGGCCCAACCCTTGTGGGCCCTGACCACAGCTGCAAAGGCCCAACCTGTGCGTGCCCTGACCCCAGCTCCATGCGCCGAACTGGTGGGGGCCCTGACCCCAGCCTCAAGGCCCCAACCAGTGCAGGCCGTGACCACAGCTCCAGGTAGCCATCCCGTGCAGGCCCTGTCCCCAGCTCCAGGAATCTAACCCGTTGGGGCCCTGACCCCAGCTCCAGGGGCCCAACTTGTGTCGATCCTGACCCCAGCTCCAGGGGCTCCAACCGTAGGGGCCATGACCTCAGCTCCAGGGGCCCAAACTTTGCGGTCCCTGACCCCAGTTCCAGGGGCCCCACCCGTGGGGGCCCAGATTCAACTCCAGGGTCCCCATCCGTGGGGGCCCTAACCCTAGCTCCAGTGGCCCCACCCATGGGGGCCCTGACCAAGCTCCAGGGGCCCAACCCGTGTAGTCAGTGACCCCAGCTCCATAGACCCCACCTGTAGTGGTCCTGACCCCAGCTCCAGGGGCCCCACCCGTGTTGGCCCTGACCCCAGCTCCAGGGGCACAACCTGTGGGGGCCCTGACCCCAGCTCCAGGGGCACAACCCGTGGGGGCCATGACCCCAACTCCAGGGGCCAAACCCGTACGGGCCCTGACCTCAGCTCCAGGGCCCCAACCTGTGGGGGCCCTGACCCCAATTCCAGGGCTGCAACCCGTGCGGGTCCTGACCCCAGCTCAAGGGGCCTCACCCGTGCGTGTCCTGACCCCAGCTCCAAGGGCCCAACCCGTGGGGGCCCTGTCCCCAGCTCCAGGCACCGAACTCGTGGGGGCCCTGACCCCAGCTCCAGGGGCCTAACCGATGCGGGCCGTGACCCCAGCTCCAGGGGCACCACCCATGGGGGCGCTGACCCCAGCTCCACGGGCCCCACCCGTGTCGGCCCTGACCCCAGCCCCAGGGGCCCATCCCATGCGGACCCTGATCCCAGCTCCAGAAACCCAACCCGTGGGGGCCCTGACCCCAGCTCCAGGGGCCCAACACGTGTAGTTCCTGACCCCAGCTCCAGAGGCCCAACCGGTAGCTGCCCTGACCCCAGCTCCAGGGCCCAAACTCGTGGGGGCCCTGACCGTAGATCCAGGGGCCCAATCCGTGGTGGCCCTGACCCCAGCTCCAGGGTCCCAACCCGTGGGGACACTGACCCTAGCTCCAGGGGCCCAACCCGTGGGGACACTGACCCTAGCTCCAGGGGCCGAACTCGTGTGGGCCCTGACCTCAGCGTCAAGGGCCCAACCCGTGGGACCCTGACCGCAGCTCCAGGGGCCACACCCGTGAGGGCCATGACCCCAGCTCCAGGGGCCGAAACCGTGCCGGCTGTGACCCCAGCTCCAGGGTGCCACCCATGGGGTCCTACCCCAGATCCAGGGGCCCCACCCGTGTTGGCCCTGACCCCAGCTCCAGGGGCCCAACCCGTGGGGACCCTGACCCCAGCTCCAGGGGCCCCACCCATGTTGGTTGAGACCCCAGATCCAGGGGCCCAACCCGTGGGGGCCCTGACCTCAGATCCAGGGGCCCAACCTGTGGGGGCCATAACCCCAGCTCCAGGGGCCAAACCCTTGAGGGCCTTGACCTCAGCTCCAGGGGCCCAACCCGTGGAGGCCCTAACCCCTTCTGCAGGGCCCCAACCCGTGGGGGCCCTAACCCCAGCTCCAGGGGCCCAACCCGTGGAGACTTTGACCCCAGCTCCAGGGGCCCCATCCATGCTGGTCCTGACCCCAGCTCCAGGGGCCCAACCCGTGTGGACCCTGACCCCAGCTCCAGAGGACCAACCCGTGGGGGCCCTGCCCCAGCTCCATGGGCCCCACCTGTAGGGGCCCGAAGCCCAGCTAAAGAGGCTCAACCCGTGCAGGGTTTGATTCCAGCTCCAGGGGCACAAGAGGTGCGGTCCCTGACCCCATCTCCAGGGGCCCAACCCGTGTGGGTGCTGACCCCAGCACCAGCGGTCTAACCCGTGGGGTCCTTACCCCAGCTCCATGGGCCCAACCCGTTCGAGCCCTGACCCCAGCTCGAGGGGCCCAACCCCTGTGGGTCCTGATCTCAGCTATAGCGGCCCAACCCGTGGGGGCCTTGACCTCAGCTCCAGGGCCCCAACCCGTGGGGGCCCTGACCCCAGATCCAGGGGACCAACCAGTGGGGGCCCTGACCCAAGCTCCAGAGGCCCAACCCGGGCAAGCCATGACCCCAGCTCCAGGGGCCCAACCCGTGGGGGCCCTGACCCCAGCTCCAGTTTCCCAACCCGTGGGGGCCCTAAACCCAGCTCCAGAGGCCCCACCCGTGCGGGCCCGGACCCCAGCTCCAGAGGCCCCACCCGTGCGGGCCCTGAGCCAAGCTCCAGGCACCGAACTTCTGTGGGCCTTGACCCCAGCCTCAAGGGCGCAACCCGTAGGGGCCCTCACCCCTGCTCCTGTGGCCACAACCGTGGGGTCCCTTACCCCAGCTCGAGGGGCCCAATCCGTGCGGGCTGTGACCCTAGCTACAGGGACCCCTCCCGTGGGTACCCTGACCCCAGCTCCAGGGGCCCAACCCGTTGGGGCCCTGACCCGAGCTCCAGGGGCCCAACCCGTGGTGGCCATGACTCCAGCTCCATTGTCTCAACCCGTGAGGACCCTGACCCCAGCTCCAGGGGCCTCACCCGTGGGGGCCCTGACCCCAGCTCCAGGGGCCCAACCTGTGCTAGCACTGACCCCAGCTCCGGGACCCAACCCATGGGGGCCCTGACCCCAGCTCCAGGTTTATAACCCATGCGGGCCCTGACCCCAGCCCCAATGGCCCAACTGTGCGGGCTCCGACTCCAGCTCCAGGGTCCCAACCCGTGTGGACCCTGACCCCAACTGCAGAGGCCCAACCCGTGGTGGCCCTGACCCCAGCTCTAGGGGCCTCACCTATAGGGGCCCTAACCCCAGCTCCAGGGGCCCAACCCGTGCAGGGCTTGATTCCAGGTCCATGGGCACAACAGGTGCGGGCCCTGACCCCAGCTCCAGGGGCCCAACCCATGCGAGCCCTGACCCCAGCTCCAGCGGTCCAACCCGTGGGGGCCCTGACCCCAGCTCCAGGGCCCCAACCCGTGGGAGCCCTGACCCGAGCTCCAGAGGTCAACCCATGCGCGCCCTGACCGCAGCTCCAGGGGCCCAAACAGTGGGGGCCCTGACCCGAGCTCCAGGGGCCCAACACGTGCGGGCCGTGACCCTAGCTCCAGGGGCCCAACACGTGGGGGCCCTGACCCCAGCTCCAGGGGCCCAACGCGTGCGAGGCCTGACCCCACTTCCAGAGGCCCAACCCGTGCGGGCCCTGACCCCAGCTCCAGGGGCCCAACCCGTGGGGGCCCTGACCCCAGCTTCAGGGGCCCAACCCGTGCGGGGTCTGACTCCTGCTCCAGGGGCCCAACCCGTGGGGGCCCTGACCCCAGCTCCAGGGGCCTAGCCCGTGCGGGCCCTGCACACAGCTCCAGGGACACAACCCGTGGGGCCAGTGTCATAAGCAAATAGCTAAGGGTTAATGTCTCTTACACCTGGAAAGAAGTAATTGGAAACACCCTACCAGAGGACCAATCAGGTAACAAGAATTTTTCAAATCTGGGTGGAGGGTTTTTTGTGTGTGAGTCCTTTGTTCTTGGGTTTTCTACCTGCACTCTCTCGGCTATGAGGAGTGAATTTTTCTATTTCCTGCCTTCTAATCTTCTGTTTCCCAGTTGTAAGTACAAAGGATCAGCTAGTGATTTATATGTTTTTTTGTATTTACATGTCTAAAGTTGCTGGAGTGCTTTGAATTGTATTCTTTTTGAATAAGGCTGTTTATTCATATTTCTTTTAAGCAATTGATCCTGTATTTGTCACCTTAATACAGAGGGACCATTTGTATGTATTTTTCTTTCGTTTTTATATAAAGCTTTCTTTTAAGACCTGTTGGAGTTTTTCTTTAGGGGGGAACTCCAGGGAATTGAGTCTGCAGCTCACCAGGGAATTGTTGGGAGGAAGAAGTCAGGGGGAAATCTGTGTGTGTTAGATTTACTAACCTAACTTTGCATTCCCTCTGGGTGAAGAGAGAAGTGCTTGTGTTTCCAGGACTGGAATTAGAGAGGGTGGACTCCCTCTGTTTAGATTCACGGAGTTTGCTTCTGTGTATCTCTGCAGGAACACCTGGAGAGGGGAAGGGAAAAGGTTTATTTCCCTTTGTTGTGAGACTCAAGGGATTTGGGTCTTGGGGTCCCCAGGGAAGGTTTTGTGGGGACCAGAGTGCCCCAGAAAACTCTAATTTTTTCGGTGGTGGCAGCTTTACCAGGTCCAAGCTGGTAACTAAGCTTGGAGGTTTTAATGCTAACCCCCATATTTTGGACGCTAAGGTCCAAATCTGGGACTAGGTTTATGACAGCCCTTACCTCATCTCCAGGGGCCCAACCCGTGCGGGCCCTGACCCCAGCTCCAGGGGCCCAACCCATGCGGGCCCTGACCCCAGCTCCAGGGGCCCAACCCGTGGGGGCCCTGACCCCAGCTCCAGGGGCCCAACCCGTGGGGACTCTGACCGCAGTTCCAGGGGCTCCACCCGTGGGGGCCCTGACCCCAAATACGGGGGCCCCACCCGTGGGCGCCCTGACCCCAGCTCCAGGGGCCCCACCCATGCGGACCCTGATCCCAGCTCCAGGCGCCCAATCTGTGGGGGCCCTGACTCCAGCCCCAGGCGCCCAACCCGTGGGGGCCATGACCCCAGGTCCAGGGCCCCAACCCGTAGGGGCCCTGACCCGAGCTCCAGTGGCCCAACCCGTGAGGGCCCTGACCGCAGCTCCAGAAGCCCAACACGTCCGGGCCCTGACCACAGCTCTAGGGGCTCAACCCGTGGGGGTCCTAACCCCAGCTCCAGGGGCCCATCCCGTGCCCGCCCTGATCCCAACTCTACCGGCCCAACCCGTGTGGGCCCTGACCCCAGCTCCAGGGCCCCAACCCGTACGGGCCCTGACCCCAGCTCCAGGGGCCCCACCCGTGTGGGCCCTGACCCCAGCTCCGGGGCCAACCCGTGGAGGCACTGACCCGAGCTGCAGGGGTCCAACCCATGCGGGCCTTGACCCCAGCTCCAGGGGCCCCATCCGTGTGGGCCCTAACCCCAACTCAAGGACCCCCACCCGTGGGGACCCTGACCCCAGCTCCAGTGGCCCAACCCGTGGGGGCCCTGACCCCAAATCCAGGGGCCCAACCCGTGGGGGTCCACACCCCAGCTCCAGGGGCCCAACCCGTGCGGGCCTTAACCCCAACACAAGGACCCCAACCCGTGAGGGCCGTGATCGGAGCTCCAGGGGCCCCACCCGTCGGGCCCTGACCCCAGCTCCAGGGGCCCCAATCGTGCGAACCCTGACCCCAGCTCCAGGAGCCCAACCCGTGGGGTCCTTGTAATAACCTTAGTCCCAGATTTGGACCTTAGCGTCCAAGATATGGGGGTTAGCATGAAAACCTCCAAGCTTAGTTACCAGCTTGGACCTGGTACTTGCTGCCACCACCCAAAAAATTAGAGTGTTTTGGGGCACTCTGGTCCCTCTGAAAAACCTTCCCTGGGGACCCCAAGACCCAAATCCCTTGAGTCTCACAACAAAGGGAAATAATCCTTTTTCCCTTCCCCCCTCCAGGTGCTCCTGGAGAGATACACAGACACAAGCTCTGTGAATCCAAACAGAGTGAATCTCCCTCTCTGTTCCCAATCCTGGAAACAAAAAGTACTTTCCTCTTCACCCAGAGGGAATGCAAAATCAGGCTAGCCACTTCAACACACACAGATCTCCCCTGATTTCTTCCTCCCACCAATTCCCTGGTGAGTACAGACTCAATTTCCCTGCAGTAAAGAAAAACTCCAACAGGTCTTAAAAGAAAGCTTTATATAAAAAAGAAAGAAAAAATACAAATAGTCTCTCTGTATTAAGATGACACAATACAGGGCAATTTCTTAAAAGAATATTGAATAAACAGCCTTATTCAAAAAGAATACAAATCAAAGCACTCCAGCACTTATATTCATGCAAATACCAAAGAAAAGAAACCATAGAACTTACTATCTGATCTCTTTGTCCTTACACTTAGAAACAGAAGACTAGAAAGTAGAACTACTTCTCCAAAGCTCAGAGCAAGCAGGCAGCCAGAAAACAAAGACCTTAGACACTCAATTCCCTCCACCCAAAGTTGAAAAAATCCGGTTTCCTGATTGGTCCTCTGGTCAGGTGCTTCAGGTGAAAGAGACATTAACCCTTAGCTATCTGTTTATGACACGCCCCCCAAATTGCAGACAGTGGGGAAGCTCACTGGCGGCGATTTCCTTCTAGAACTTGAAAATAAACAGATTAATACAACACATACACCTTTACATATACTCCTAAGTATATAACTAACAGACTTCTACAGTTTAAGAACACTTTTTAACTACTGAATTCTGGGAAACTCTCACGGGAGAGTGCATCAGCAACTTTATTAGAAGCTCCTGTGATGTGTTGAATTTCAAAATCAAAATCTTGGAGAGCTAAACTCCAACGAAGAAGTTTCTTGTTGTTCCCCTTGGCAGTATGAAGCCACTTTAGTGCAGCATGGTCAGTTTGTAGTTGGAACCGCCGTCCCCAAACATATGGGCGTAGCTTTTCCAGGGCGTACACAATGGCATAGCATTCCTTTTCACTGACTGACCAGTGACTTTCCCTCTCAGACAGTTTCTTGCTGAGAAACACGACAGGATGGAAGTTGTGATCTGTTGCTTCCTGCATGAGCACTGCTCCTATACCACGCTCAGATGCATCTGTGGTTACTAGGAATGGCTTGTCAAAATCCGGGGCCCTGAGCACAGGGTCCGACATGAGCGTTGCCTTAAGCTGGGTAAAGGCCTTTTGACACTCATCAGTCCACTTAACTGCATTTGGCTGGGTCTTTTTGGTCAGGTCGGTCAGTGGGGCAGCGATTTGGCTGTAGTGTGGTACAAATCGCCTGTAGTATCCGGCCAAGCCTAAGAAGGATTGGACCTGCTTCTTGGACCGTGGGACAGGCCACTTTTGGATAGCATCCACCTTGGCCTGTAGGGGGTTTATGGTTCCTCGACCCACCTGGTGCCCCAGGTAAGTTACTCTGTTTTGGCCTATTTGACACTTTTTGGCCTTAACAGTTAGTCCGGCCTGCCTGATGCGCTCAAAGACCTTTTCCAGGTGTAGTAGGTGTTCGGGCCAGGAGTCTGAAAAAATGGCCACATCATCGAGGTAGGCAACTGCAAATTCTCCCAGTCCAGCTAGTAGACCATCTACCAGCCTCTGGAAGGTTGCGGGTGCATTTCGAAGGCCGAAAGGAAGGACATTGAATTCATACACCCCCGCATGGGTGACGAATGCTGACCTCTCCTTGGCAGGTTCATCTAGCGGTACTTGCCAGTACCCCTTGGTTAAGTCTATTGTAGAGATGAACTGGGCACGTCCCAACTTCTCCAATAGCTCATCGGTACGTGGCATTGGATAGTTGTCCGGACGAGTTACAGCATTTAGCTTACGGTAGTCCACGCAAAAGCGTATTTCCCCATCTGGTTTGGGTACCAGAACCACTGGAGATGCCCATGCACTGGTAGATGAGCGGATTATACCCATCTGTAGCATGTTCTGGATCTCCCGTTCTATAGCAGCTTGGGCATGAGGAGACACTCGGTAGGGTGGGGTTCTGATTGGGTGAGCATTACCTGTATCAATGGAGTGGTATGCCCGTTCAGTCCGTCCTGGGGTGGCTGAGAACAATGGGGCGAAGCTAGTGCACAGCTCCTTGATTTGTTGCCGCTGCAGACGTTCCAGGGTGGTTGAGAGGTTCACCTCTTCCACGCCACCGTCTTTTTTCCCGTCGTAGTAGACACCGTCAGGCCACTCAGCATCATCTCCCTGGACTGTAAACTGACAAACCTGTAAGTCTCTGGAATAGAAAGGCTTGAGAGAATTAACATGGTACACTTTAGGCTTTAGTGAGGAATTGGGAAATGCTATGAGGTAGTTTACAGCTCCCAGGCGCTCTTGGACCGTGAAGGGCCCTTCCCATGATGCTTCCATCTTATGGGCCTGTTGCGCCTTCAAGACCATAACCTGGTCTCCTACCTTGAAGGACCGATCTCTGGCATGTCTGTCATACCAGGCCTTTTGCTCTTCTTGAGCATCCTTTAGGTTCTCTCTAGCAAGGGCTAAAGAGTGTCGGAGGGTGCTTTGTAGGTTGCTTACAAAGTCCAGAATGTTAGTTCCTGGAGAAGGCGTAAACCCCTCCCATTGCTGCTTCACCAACTGTAATGGCCCCTTAACCTCGTGACCATACACAAGTTCAAATGGTGAAAACCCTAAACTGGGATGTGGTACAGCCCTGTAGGCAAACAGCAACTGCTGCAACACTAGGTCCCAATTATTGGAGAATTCGTTGATGAATTTTCGTATCATGGCCCCCAAAGTTCCATTGAACCTTTCAACCAGGCCATTGGTTTGATGGTGGTACGGGGTGGCAACCAAGTGATTCACCCCATGAGTTTCCCACAGTTTTTCCATGGTCCCTGCCAGGAAATTAGACCCTGAATCTGTAAGGATGTCAGAGGGCCAACCTACCCTGGCAAAGATGTCTGTTAGGGCCAGGCACACAGTGTTAGCCCTGGTGTTGCCTAGAGCGACTGCTTCTGGCCATCGGGTAGCAAAGTCCACTAAAGTCAGTACGTACTGCTTTCCTCTGGGCGTCTTTTTTGGGAAAGGGCCCAGAATATCCACAGCTACTCGCTGAAATGGAACCTCAATTATGGGGAGTGGCTGGAGAGGGGCCTTGACCTGGTCTTGAGGCTTACCCACTCTTTGGCATACCTCACAAGACCGGACATACTTGGCAACATCCTTGCCCATCCCCTCCCAGTGGAAGGACTTCCCCAACCGGTCCTTGGTTCTGTTCACCCCAGCATGGCCACTGGGATGATCATGGGCTAAGCTTAAGAGCTTCCCCCGGTACTTAGTTGGAACCACCAACTGTTTTTGCGGCTGCCATTCTTCCCGGTGTCCACCAGAAAGAATTTCCTTGTACAAAAGTCCTTGGTCTATAACAAACCGGGATCGATTAGAAGAGCTGAGAGGCGGTGGGGTGCTCCGTGCCGCTGCCCAAGCTTTCTGAAGGCTGTCATCCGCTTCCTGCTCAGCCTGGAACTGTTCCCTTGAGGCTGGGGTCACCAGTTCTTCCTCAGACTGTGGACTTGGGCTTGGTCCCTCTGGAAGCGATGTAGGTGATGGGGTTGTTTCCGTTGCTGGTGTACCGCTCTCCGCTGGTGCACCTGAGGGTATTTCAGGCTCTGGCTGAGCCTTTTGGGTATGGCTGTCTTGTGCTTCTGCCAGTTTTGGCTCGCTGGCGCCCTCTGGCGTTGAGTTTGAAGATGTAGTTGCACTTGCTGGTGCTGGTTGCTGTTCCAGTTCTGGGCCTGGGACTGGAGATGCTGTGGCTGTTTCAGTGGTAGGCATGGAATCCGGGTCCACTACCTCTGTCTGGGTCTCTGGTAACACAGACGGGGCCTCTGTGGACGGTTCAGGAACAGGAATGGGTCTGGAAGCTTGCCTGGTTTGGCTACGTGTAACCATTCCCACTCTCTTGGCCCGCCTCACCTGGTTGGCCAAGTCTTCCCCCAGTAGCATGGGGATAGGATAATTGTCATAGACTGCAAAAGTCCACATTCCTGACCAGCCTTTGTACTGGACAGGCAGTTGAGCTGTAGGCAAGTCTACAGCTTGTGACATGAAGGGGTAAATTGTAACTTTGGCCTTTGGGTTGATGAATTTGGGGTCAACGAAGGATTGGTGGATAGCTGACACTTGTGCCCCCGTGTCTCTCCACGCAGTAACCTTCTTTCCGCCCACTCTCAAATTTTCCCTTCGCTCCAAGGGTATTTGAGAGGCATCCGGGCCTGGGGATCTTTGGTGTGATGGTGGTGTAATGAATTGCACTCGCATGGTATTCTTGGGACAGTTGGCCTTGATATGTCCCAGTTCATTACACTTAAAGCATCTTCCATCTGATGGGTCACTGGGCCGAGGTGAGTTACTGGAGACTGGTGAGGTTGAAGGGTAGGGTATCTGGGGCTTTACTTGGGTGGTATGTGGGGTCTTTGGCTGTCCTCGGTGGTAGGGTTTATGGTCTGTGTGCCCCCTGGGGTAATCGTTCCCCTTGACAGTAGCTTTTTTGCTTTCTGCCAGTTCCATCCATTTGGCTCCAATCTCCCCCGCCTCAGCGATATTCTTGGGGTTTCCATCTTGTATGTACCGCGTGATGTCTTCAGGAACACCATCCAAGAACTGCTCCATTTGTATGAGGAGGTTCAGTTCTTCCAAGGTTTGAATGTTGTTTCCTGTTAGCCAGGCCTCATAGTTTTTTGCAATGTAGTAGGCGTGTTTGGGAAATGACTCCTCTGGTTTCCACTTTTGGTTTCTGAAACGCCGACGGGCATGATCTGGGGTTATCCCCATCCTGTATCTGGCCTTGGTTAGAAAAAGTTTATAGTCATTCATTTGGTGCTTAGGCATTTCAGCTGCCACCTCTGCTAAAGGTCCACTGAGCTGTGACCTTAATTCTACCATGTACTGGTCTTCGGGAATGCTGTACCCAAGACAGGCTCTTTCAAAATTTTCCAAGAAGGCCTCGGTGTCATCACCTGCCTTGTAGGTGGGAAATTTCCTGTGCTGTGGAGCAATATTTGGCACCGGGTTGTTAGGGTTGGCTGGCACATGCAGCCCAGCTTTTGCCAATTCCAGTTCATGTTTTCTCTGTTTTTCCTTCTCTTCATTCTCTTTTTGTTGTTTTTCCATTTCTTTTTGTTGTTTTTCCATTTCTTTTTGGTGCTTTTCCATTTCTCGGCGGTGGGCCACCTCTTCTTCTTCTAGTTTTCTTTTGTGTGCTGCCTCTTGGGCCGCCTGTTCTCTTTGGAAGGCTGCCAGTTTGATGCTTTCTTCCTTTTCTTTCATCTCCATCTCTTTTTGTTTTATTTCCAGTTGCTGTTTGTGTTTTTCCATCTCTCGCCTGTGTTCAGCTTCTTTGATTTGTTCTTCGGCCTCAATTTTTGCCTTAGAAGTCATGGTTCCTGTTTTCTTGGGTTGGGGTGCCCTCCGGTGTTTATCTTCTGAACTGCAGGTTCTGTTGCCTCCTGAAGTCTGCCTAGCAACAGTGCTTTTTGTCCTTTTCTCTCTCTAGCTAATGTTCAATGAAGGGAAACCAGAAAAACCACTTTATTTGCATTCATATAGTGCTGGTATGACTCTCAATGGGAGTGCTATTGTGTGACAAAAGACTGTTAATAGTCCTTAACGACTTCTGCTTAACATGCAAGCCACAAACTGCCAGAGAGAGCAGAAAAAAAAAATTTCTCTCTGGTTCCCTTTTAAAACCAAACTGTTTCTCTCTGCTAAAAAGCCCTTAGCAGAGAAAAGAAAAATATAATATTCCTACTGGCTTCTGGATTCTATCTATATCCCACCGGCTGCCACCATGTTATAACCTTAGTCCCAGATTTGGACCTTAGCGTCCAAGATATGGGGGTTAGCATGAAAACCTCCAAGCTTAGTTACCAGCTTGGACCTGGTACTTGCTGCCACCACCCAAAAAATTAGAGTGTTTTGGGGCACTCTGGTCCCTCTGAAAAACCTTCCCTGGGGACCCCAAGACCCAAATCCCTTGAGTCTCACAACAAAGGGAAATAATCCTTTTTCCCTTCCCCCCTCCAGGTGCTCCTGGAGAGATACACAGACACAAGCTCTGTGAATCCAAACAGAGTGAATCTCCCTCTCTGTTCCCAATCCTGGAAACAAAAAGTACTTTCCTCTTCACCCAGAGGGAATGCAAAATCAGGCTAGCCACTTCAACACACACAGATCTCCCCTGATTTCTTCCTCCCACCAATTCCCTGGTGAGTACAGACTCAATTTCCCTGCAGTAAAGAAAAACTCCAACAGGTCTTAAAAGAAAGCTTTATATAAAAAAGAAAGAAAAAATACAAATAGTCTCTCTGTATTAAGATGACACAATACAGGGCAATTTCTTAAAAGAATATTGAATAAACAGCCTTATTCAAAAAGAATACAAATCAAAGCACTCCAGCACTTATATTCATGCAAATACCAAAGAAAAGAAACCATAGAACTTACTATCTGATCTCTTTGTCCTTACACTTAGAAACAGAAGACTAGAAAGTAGAACTACTTCTCCAAAGCTCAGAGCAAGCAGGCAGCCAGAAAACAAAGACCTTAGACACTCAATTCCCTCCACCCAAAGTTGAAAAAATCCGGTTTCCTGATTGGTCCTCTGGTCAGGTGCTTCAGGTGAAAGAGACATTAACCCTTAGCTATCTGTTTATGACAGTCCTGACCCCAGCTCCTGCGGCCAACCCGTGCGGACCGTGACCCTAGCTTCTGGGGACCAACCCGTGTGGGCCTTGTCCGCAGCTCCAGGGGCCCCACCCGTGCGGACCGTGACCCCTGCTCCAGCGGCCCAACCCGTCGGGGCCCTGATCGCAGCTCCAGAAGCCGAACACGTCCAGGCCCTGACCACAGCTCAAGGGGCTCAACCCGTGGGGGTCCTCACCGCAGCTCCAGGGCCCAACCCGTGGGGGCCTTGACACCAGGTCCAGGGGCTGAACCTGTGGGGGTCCTAATCCCACTTCCAAGAGCCCAACCCGTGCGGGCCCTGACCCCAGCTCCAGGCTCCGAACTCTTGGGCGCCCTGACCACAGGTCCTGGGGCCAAAGCCGTGCGGGCCCTGACCCCAGCTCCAGGGCCAAACCATTGCGGGCCCTGACCCCAGCTCCAGTTTACCAACCAGTGTGGGCCCTGACCCCATCTCCAGGGGCCCAACCCGTTCTGGCCCTGAACCCAACTCCAGGGGCCCAACCCGTGGCGACCCTGACCCCAGCTCCAGAGGCCCAACTGTGCGAGACCCGACCCCAGCTCCAGTGGCCCAACCCGTGTGGACCCTGACCCCAGCCCCAGGGGACCAACCCGTGGGGGCCCTGACCCAAGCTCCATGGGCCCCACCTGTAGGGGCCCTAAGCCCAGCTCCAGAGGCTCAACCCGTGCAGGCTTTGATTCCAGCTCCAGGGGCACAAGAGGTGCGGGCCCTGACCCCAGCTCCAGGGGCCCAACCTGTGCGAGCCCTGACCCCATCTCCAGGGGCCCAACCCGTGTGGGTGCTGACCCCAGCACCAGCGGTCTAACCCGTGGGGTCCTGACCCCAGCTCCAGGGGCCCAACCCGTTCGGGCCCTGACCCCAGCTCGAGAGGCCCAACCCCTGTGGGTCCTGATCCCAGCTATAGCAGCCCAACCCGTGAGGGCCCTGACCTCAGCTCCAGGGCCCCAAGCCGTGGGGGCCCTGACCCCAGATCCAGGGCCCCAACCCGTGGGAGCACTGACCTGAGCTCCAGAGGTCAACCCATGCGCGCCCTGACCGCAGCTCCAGGGGCCCAACACGTGCGCTCCGTGACCCTAGCTCCAGGGGCCCAACACGTGGGGGCCCTGACCCCAGCTCCAGGGGCCCAACCCGTGCGGGCCCTGACCCCAGCTCCAGGGTCCCAGCCCTTGGGGGCCCTGACCCCAAATACAGTTGCCCATCCTGTGAGGGCCCTGACCCTATCTGCAGGGGCCAAACCCGTTCGTGCCCTGACCCTAGCTCCAGGGGCCCAACCCATGCGTCGCCTAACCCCAGCTCCAGGGGCCCAACCAGTGGGGGCCCTGACCCCAGCTCCAGGGTCCCAACCGTGCGGGGCCTGACCCCACTTCCAGAGGCCCAACCCGTGCGGGCCCTGACCCCAGCTCCAGGGGCCCAACCCGTGCGGGCCCTAACCCCAGCTCCAGAGGCCCCACCGGTGCGGACCCTGACCCCAGCTCCAGGGGTCCAGCCCGTGTGGATCATGACTCCAGCAAGAGTGGCCCAACCCATGGGGGCCCTGACCCCATTTCCAGTTGCCCAACATGTTCGGGCCCTGACCCCATCTGCAGGGGCCCATCCCGCTTCGGCCCTGACCCCAGCTCCACGGGCCCAAGCCGTGTGGGCCCTGACCGCAGCTGCAAGGGCCCAACCCGTGAAGGCCCTGACTCTAGCACAAGGGGCCAATCCCGCGCGGGCCCTGACCCAAGCTCCAGCGACCCCACCCGTGCGGGCTGTGAACGCAGCTCCAGGCGACGAAGTCGTGGGGGTCCTGACGCCAGCCTCAAGGGCTCAACCCGTGGGGGCCCTGACCCCAGTTCCAGGGGCCCTACCCGTAGGGGCCCTGACCCCATCTCCAGGGGCCCAACCCGTTGAGGCCCTGACCCCAGCTCCAGTGGCCCATCTTGTGCGGGCCCTGACTCCAGCTCCACACGCCCAACCCGTGCGGGCCCTGACCCCTGCTCCAGCGGCCCAACCCGTGGGTGCCCAGACCCGAGCTCCAGGGGCTGAACCCGTGGGGGTCCTCATCCCAGCTCCAGGAGCCCAACCTGTGCGGGCCCGGACCCCTGCTCCAGGGGCCCAACGCGTGGTGGCCATGACTCCAGCTCCAGCGGCCCAAACCGTACGGGCTCTGACCCCAGCTCCAGGGGCCCAACCCGTGGGGGCCCTGACCCAAGCTTCAGGGCCAACCCATGGCGGCCCTGACCCGAGCTCCAGGGGTCAAACCCGTACAGGCCCTGACCCCAGCTCCAGGGGCCCAACTGTGCGGGACCCGACCCCAGCTCTAGTGGCCCAACCCGTGTGGACCCTGACCCCAGCTCCAGAGGACCAACCCGTGGGGGCCCTGACCCCAGCTCCATGGGCCCCACCTGTAGGGGCCCGAAGCCCAGCTAAAGAGGCTCAACCCGTGCAGGGTTTGATTCCAGCTCCAGGGGCACAAGAGGTGCGGTCCCTGACCCCATCTCCAGGGGCCCAACCCGTGTGGGTGCTGACCCCAGCACCAGCGGTCTAACCCGTGGGGTCCTTACCCCAGCTCCAGGGGCCGAAACCCGTTCGAGCCCTGACCCCAGCTCGAGGGGCCCAACCCCTGTGGGTCCTGATCTCAGCTATAGCGGCCCAACCCATGGGGGCCTTGACCTCAGCTCCAGGGCCCCAACCCGTGGGGGCCCTGACCCCAGATCCAGGGGCCCAACCAGTGGGGGCCCTGACCCGAGCTCCAGAGGCCCAACCCGGGCAAGCCCTGACCCCAGCTCCAGGGGCCCAACCCGTGGGGGCCCTGACCCCAGCTCCAGTTTCCCAACCCGTGGGGGCCCTAACCCCAGCTCCAGGTGCCCCACCCGTGCGGGCCCGGACCCCAGCTCCAGAGGCCCCACCCGTGCGGGCCCTGAGCCAAGCTCCAGGCGCCGAACTTCTGTGGGCCTTGACCCCAGCCTCAAGGGCGCAACCCGTAGGGGCCCTCACCCCTGCTCCTGTGGCCACAACCGTGGGGTCCCTTACCCCAGCTCGAGGGGCCCAATCCGTGCGGGCTGTGACCCTAGCTACAGGGACCCCTCCCGTGGGTACCCTGACCCCAGCTCCAGGGGCCCAACCCGTTGGGGCCCTGACCCCAGCTCCAGGGGCCCAACCCGTTGGGGCCCTGACCCGAGCTCCAGGGGCCCAACCCGTGGTGGCCATGACTCCAGCTCCATTGTCTCAACCCGTGAGGACCCTGACCCCAGCTCCAGGGGCCTCACCCGTGGGGGCCCTGACCCCAGCTCCAGGGGCCCAACCTGTGCGAGCACTGACCCCAGCTCCGGGACCCAACCCATGGGGGCCCTGACCCCAGCTCCAGGTTTATAACCCATGCGGGCCCTGACCCCAGCCCCAGGGGCCCAACTGTGCTGGCTCCGACTCCAGCTCCAGGGTCCCAACCCGTGTGGACCCTGACCCCAACTGCAGAGGCCCAACCCGTGGTGGCCCTGACCCCAGCTCTAGGGGCCTCACCTATAGGGGCCCTAACCCCAGCTCCAGGGGCCCAACCCGTGCAGGGCTTGATTCCAGCTCCATGGGCACAACAGGTGCGGGCCCTGACCCCAGCTCCAGGGGCCCAACCCATGCGAGCCCTGACCCCAGCTCCAGCGGTCCAACCCGTGGGGGTCCTGACCCCAGCTCCAGGGCCCCAACCCGTGGGAGCCCTGACCCGAGCTCCAGAGGTCAACCCATGCGCGCCCTGACCGCAGCTCCAGGGGCCCAAACAGTGGGGGCCCTGACCTGAGCTCCAGGGGCCCAACACGTGCGGGCCGTGACCCTAGCTCCAGGGGCCCAACACGTGGGGGCCCTGACCCCAGCTCCAGGGGCCCAACCCGTGCGGGCCCTGACCCCAGCTCCAGGGTCCCAGCCCGTGGGAGCCCTGACCCCAACTACAGTTGCCCATCCTGTGAGGGCCCTGACCCTATCTGCAGGGGCCCAACCCGTTCGTGCCCTGACCCTAGCTCCAGGGGCCCAACCCATGCGTCCCCTAACCCCAGCTCCAGGGGCCCAACCCGTGGGGGCCTTGACCCCAGCTCCAGAGTCCCAACGCGTGCGAGGCCTAACCCCACTTCCAGAGGCCCAACCCGTGCGGGCCCTGACCCCAGCTCCAGGGGCCCAACCCGTGGGGGCCCTGACCCCAGCTTCAGGGGCCCAACCCATGCGGGGTCTGACTCCTGCTCCAGGGGCCCAACCCGTGGGGGCCCTGACCCCAGCTCCAGGGGCCTAGCCCGTGCGGGCCCTGCACACAGCTCCAGGGACACAACCCGTGGGGCCAGTGTCATAAACAAATAGCTAAGGGTTAATGTCTCTTACACCTGGAAAGAAGTAATTGGAAACACCCTACCAGAGGACCAATCAGGTAACAAGAATTTTTCAAATCTGGGTGGAGGGTTTTTTGTGTGTGAGTCCTTTGTTCTTGGGTTTTCTACCTGCACTCTCTCGGCTATGAGGAGTGAATTTTTCTATTTCCTGCCTTCTAATCTTCTGTTTCCCAGTTGTAAGTACAAAGGATCAGCTAGTGATTTATATGTTTTTTTGTATTTACATGTCTAAAGTTACTGGAGTGCTTTGAATTGTATTCTTTTTGAATATGGCTGTTTATTCATATTTCTTTTAAGCAATTGATCCTGTATTTGTCACCTTAATACAGAGGGACCATTTGTATGTATTTTTCTTTCTTTTTTATATAAAGATTTCTTTTAAGACCTGTTGGAGTTTTTCTTTAGGGGGGAACTCCAGGGAATTGAGTCTGCAGCTCACCAGGGAATTGTTGGGAGGAAGAAGTCAGGGGGAAATCTGTGGGTGTTAGATTTCCTAGCCTGACTTTGCATTCCCTCTAGTTGAAGAGAGAAGAGCTTGTGTTTCCAGGACTGGAATTAGAGAGGGTGGACTCCCTCTGTTTAGATTCACGGAGTTTGCTTCTGTGTATCTCTGCAGGAACACCTGGAGAGGGGAAGGGAAAAGGTTTATTTCCCTTTGTTGTGAGACTCAAGGGATTTGGGTCTTGGGGTCCCCAGGGAAGGTTTTGTGGGGACCAGAGTGCCCCAGAAAACTCTAATTTTTTCGGTGGTGGCAGCTTTACCAGGTCCAAGCTGGTAACTAAGCTTGGAGCTTTTAATGCTAACCCCCATATTTTGGACGCTAAGGTCCAAATCTGGGACTAGGTTTATGACAGCCCTTACCTCATCTCCAGGGGCCCAACCCGTGCGGGCCCTGACCCCAGCTCCAGGGGCCCAACCCGTGGGGGCCCTGACCCCAGCTCCAGGGGCCCAACCCGTGGGGACCCTGACTGCAGTTCCAGGGGCTCCACCCGTGGGGGCCCTGACCCCAAATACAGGGGCCCCACCCGTGGGAGCCCTGACCCCAGCTTCAGGGGCCCCACCCGTGTGGACGCTAACCCCAGTTCCAGGGGCCCTACCTGTGCGGACCCTGATCCCAGCTCCAGGTGCCCAATCCGTGGGGGCCCTTACTCCAGCCCCAGGCGCCCAACCCGTGGGGGCCATGACCCCAGGTCCAGGGCCCCAACCCGTAGGGGCCCTGACCCAACCCGTGAGGGCCCTGACCGCAGCTCCAGAAGCCCAACACGTCCGGGCCCTGACCACAGCTCTAGGGGCTCAACCCGTGGGGGTCCTAACCCCAGCTCCAGGGGCCCATCCCGTGCCCGCCCTGATCCCAACTCTACCGGCCCAACCCGTGTGGGCCCTGACCCCAGCTCCAGGGCCCCAACCCGTACGGGCCCTGACCCCAGTTCCACGGGCCCCACCCGTGTGGGCCCTGACCCCAGCTCCGGGGCGAACCCGTGGAGGCACTGACCCGAGCTCCAGGGGTCCAACCCATGCGGGCCTTGACCCCAGCTCCAGGGGCCCCACCCGTGTGGGCCCTAACCCCAACTCAAGGACCCCCACCCGTGGGGACCCTGACCCCATCTCCAGTGGCCCAACCCGTGGGGGCCCTGACCCCAAATCCAGGGGCCCAACCCGTGGGGGTCCTCACCCCAGCTCCAGGGGCCCAACCCGTGCGGTCCTTAACCCCAACTCAAGGACCCCAACCCGTGAGGGCCGTGACCGGAGCTCCAGGGGCCCCACCCGTCGGGCCCTGACCCCAGCTCCAGGAGCCCAACCCGTGGGGTCCTGACCCCAGCTCCTGCGGCCAACCCGTGCGGACAGTGACCCTAGCTTCTGGGGACCAACCCGTGTGGGCCTTGTCCGCAGCTCCAGGGGCCCCACCCATGCGGACCGTGACCCCTGCTCCAGCGGCCCAACCCGTGGTGGCCCTGATCGCAGCTCCAGAAGCCGTACACGTCCAGGCCCTGACCACAGCTCAAGGGGCTCAACCCGTGGGGGTCCTCACCCCAGCTCCAGGGCCCAACCCGTGGGGGCCTTGACACCAGGTCCAGGGGCTGAACCCGTGGGGGTCCTAATCCCACTTCCAGGAGCCCAACCCGTGCGGGCCCTGACCCCAGCTCCAGGCTCCGAACTCTTGGGCGCCCTGACCACAGGTCCTGGGGCCAAAGCCGTGCGGGCCCTGACCCCAGCTCCAGGGCCAAACCATTGCGGGCCCTGACCCCAGCTCCAGTTTACCAACCAGTGTGGGCCCTGACCCCATCTCCAGGGGCCCAACCCGTTCTGGCCCTGAACCCAACTCCAGGGGCCCAACCCGTGGCGACCCTGACCCCAGCTCCAGAGGCCCAACTGTGCGAGACCCGACCCCAGCTCCAGTGGCCCAACCCGTGTGGACCCTGACCCCAGCTCCAGGGGACCAACCCGTGGGGGCCCTGACCCAAGCTCCATGGGCCCCACCTGTAGGGGCCCTAAGCCCAGCTCCAGAGGCTCAACCCGTGCAGGCTTTGATTCCAGCTCCAGGGGCACAAGAGGTGCGGGCCCTGACCCCAGCTCCAGGGGCCCAACCTGTGCGAGCCCTGACCCCATCTCCAGGGGCCCAACCCGTGTGGGTGCTGACCCCAGCACCAGCGGTCTAACCCGTGGGGTCCTGATCCCAGCTCCAGGGGCCCAACCCGTTCGGGCCCTGACCCCAGCTCGAGGGGCCCAACCCCTGTGGGTCCTGATCCCAGCTATAGCGGCCCAACCCGTGAGGGCCCTGACCCCAGATCCAGGGCCCCAACCCGTGGGAGCACTGACCTGAGCTCCAGAGGTCAACCCATGCGCGCCCTGACCGCAGCTCCAGGGGCCCAAACAGTGGGGGCCCTGACCCGAGCTCCAGGGGCCCAACACGTGCGCTCCGTGACCCTAGCTCCAGGGGCCCAACACGTGGGGGCCCTGACCCCAGCTCCAGGAGCCCAACCCGTGCGGGCCCTGACCGCAGCTCCAGGGTCCCAGCCCTTGGGGTCCCTGACCCCAAAGACAGTTGCCCATCCTGTGAGGGCCCTGACCCTATCTGCAGGGGCCCAACCCGTTCGTGCCCTAACCCTAGATCCAGGGGCCCAACCCATGCGTCGCCTAACCCCAGCTCCAGGGGCCCAACCAGTGGGGGCCCTGATCCCAGCTCCAGGGTCCCAACCGTGCGGGGCCTGACCCCACTTCCAGAGGCCCAACCCGTGCGGGCCCTGACCCCAGCTCCAGGGGCCCAACCCGTGGGGGCCCTGACCCCAGCTCCAGGGGCCCAACCCGTGCTGGCCCTGACCCCAGCTCCAGGGGCCCAACCTGTAGGAGTCCTGACCCCAGCTCCAAGGGCCCAACCCGTGCGAGCACTGACCCCAGCTCCAGGTGCCCAACCTGTAGGAACCCAGACCCCAGCTCCAGGGGCCCCACCCGTGTTGACTCAGACCCCAGCTCCAGGGGCCCAATCCGTGTGGGCCCTGACCCTAGCTTCAGGGGCCTCACCCGTGTGAGCCCTGACCCCAGCTCCAGGGGCCCCACCCGTGGGGGCTCTGACCCCAGCTCCAGGGGCGCAAATCTTGGGGGCCCTGACCCAAGCTCCAGGGGCCCCACCAGTGCGGGCCCTGACCCCAGCTCCAGGGGCCCAACTGTTCTGGGCCGTGACCCCAGCTCCAGGGGCCCCACCCGTTGGGGGCCCTGACCCTAACTCCAGGGGCCCCACCCGTGGGGACCCTGACCTCAGTTCCAGGGGCTCCACCCGTGGGGCCCTGACCCCAAATACAGGGGCCCCACCCGTGGGGGCCCTGACCCCAGCGCCAGGGGCCCCACCCTTGCGGACCCTGATCCCAGCTCCAGGCGCCCAATCCGTGGGGGCCCTGACTCCAGCTCCAGGCGCCCAACCCGTGGGGGCCATGACCCCAGGTCTAGGGCCCCAACCCGTAGGGGCCCTGACCCGAGCTCCAGCGGCCCAACTCGTGCGGGGCCTGACCCCTGCTCCAGCGGCCCAACCCGTGGGGGCCCTGACCGCAGCTCCAGAAGCCGAACACGTCCGGGCCCTGACCACAGCTCTAGGTGCTCAACCCGTGGGGGTCCTAACCCCAGCTCCAGGGGCCCATCCCGTGCCCGCCCTGATCCCAACTCTACCGGCCCAACCCGTGTGGGCCCTGACCCCAGCTCCAGGGCCCCAACCCGTACAGGCCCTGACCCCAGCTCCAGGGGCCCCACCCGTGTGAGCTCTAACCCCAGCTCCGGGGCCAACCCATGGCGGCACTGACCCGACCTCCAGGGGTCCAACTCGTGCGGGCCTTGACCCCAGCTCCAGAGGCCCCACCCGTGTGGGCCCTAACCCCAACTCAAGGACCCCCACCCGTGGGGACCCTGACCCCATGTCCAGTGGCCCAACCCGTGGGGGCCCTGACCCCAAATCCAGGGGCCCAACCCGTGGGGATCCTCACCCCAGCTCCAGGGGCCCAACCCGTGGGGATCCTCACCCCAGCTCCAGGGGCCCAACCCGTGCAGGCCTTAACCCCAACTCAAGGACCCCAACCCGTGCGGGCCGTGACCGCAGCTCCAGGGGCCCCACCCGTGCGGACCGTGACCCCTGCTCCAGCGGCCCAACCCGTGGGGGCCCTGATCGCAGCTCCAGAAGCCCAACACGTCCGGGCCCTGACCACAGCTCTAGCGGCTCAAACCGTGGGTGTCCTCACCCCAGCTCCAGGGCCCAACCCGTGGGGGCCTTGACACCAGGTCCAGGGGCTGAACCCGTGGGGGTCCTCATCCCACCTCCAGGAGCCCAACCCGTGCGGACCCTGACCCCAGCTCCAGGTGCCGAACTCATGGGCGCCCTGACCAAGGTCCTGGGGCCAAACCTGTGCGGGCCCTGACCCCAGCTCCAGGGGCCAAACCATTGCGGGCCCTGACCCCAGCTCTAGGGGCCACACCCATTGTGGCCCTGACCCCAGCTCCAGGGGCCCCACCCGTGGGGACCCTGACCCCAGTTCCAGGGGCTCCACCCGTGGGGGCCCTAACCCCAAATACAGGGGCCCCACCCGTGGGGGCCCTGACCCCAGCTCCAGTGGCCCCACCCGTGTGGACCCTGACCCCAGCTCCAGGGGCCCTACCCGTGCGGACTCTGATCCCAGCTCCAGGCGCCCAATCCGTGGGGGCCCTGACCGCAGCTCCAGAAGCCCAACACGTCCGGGCCCTGACCACAGCTCTAGGGGCTCAACCCGCGGGCGTCCTAACCCCAACTCCAGGGGCCCATCCCATGCCCGCCCTGATCCCAACTCTACCGGCCCAACCCGTGTGGGCCCTGACCCCAGCTCCAGGGCCCCAACCCGTACGGGCCCTGACCCCAGCTCCAGGGGCCCCACCCGTGTGGGCCCTGACCCCAGCTCCGGGGCTAACCCGTGGCGGCACTGACCCGAGCTCCAGGGGTCCAACCCGTGCGGGCCTTGACCCCAGGTCCAGGGGCCCCACCCGTGTGGGCCCTGACCCCAACTCAAGGACCCCCACCCTTGGGGACCCTAACCCCAGCTCCAGTGGCCCAACCCGTGGGGGCCCTGACCCCAAATCCAGGAGCCCAACCCGTGGGGGTCCTCACCCCAGCTCCAGGGGCCCATCCCGTTGGGGTCCTCACCCCAGCTCCAGGGGCCCAACCCGTGGGGGCCCTGACCCCAGCTCCAGGGGCCCAACCCGTGTAGGCTCTGAGCCCAACTCAAGGACCCCCACCGGTGGGGGCCCTGACCCCAGCTCCAGGGGCCCAATCCGTGGGGTCCCTGACCCCAGCTCCAGGGGCCCAACCCGTGCGGCCCTGACCCCAGCTCCTGCGGCCAACCCGTGCGGACCGTGACCCTAGCTTCTGGGGACCAACCCGTGGGGGCCCTGACCGCAGCTCCAGGGGCCCCACCCGTGCGGACCGTGACCCCTGCTCCAGCGGCCCAACCCGTGGGGGCCCTGATCGCAGCTCCAGAAGCCCAACACGTCCAGGCCCTGACCACAGCTCTAGGGGTTCAACCCGTGGGGGTCCTCACCCCAGCTCCAGGGCCCAACCCGTGGGGGCTTTGACACCAGGTCCAGGGGCTGAACCCGTGGGGGTCCTCATCCCACCTCCAGGAGCCCAACCCGTGCGAGCCCTGACCCCAGCTCCAGGGGCCAAACTATTGCGGGCCCTGACCCCAGCTCCAGTTTTCCAACCAGTGTGGGCCCTGACCCCAGCTCCAGGGGACCAACCCGTGGGGGCCCTGACCCAAGCTCCATGGGCCCCACCTGTAGGGGCCCGAAGCCCAGCTCCAGAGGCTCAACCCGTACAGGGTTTGATTCCAGCTCCAGAGGCACAAGAGGTGCGGGCCCTTACCCCAGCTCCAGGGGCCCAACCCGTGCGAGCCCTGACCCCATCTCCAGGGGCCCAACCCGTGTGGGTACTGACCCCAGCACCAGCGGTCAAACCCGTGGGGTCCTGACCCCAGCTCCTGGGGCCCAACCCGTTCGGGCCCTGACCCCAGCTCGACGGGCCCAACCCCTGTGGGTCCTGATCCCAGCTATAGCAGCCCAACCCTTGGGGGCCCTGACCTCAGCTCCAGGGCCCCAACCCGTGGGGGCCCTGACCCCAGCTCCAGGGGCCCAACCCGTGGGGGCCCTGACCCCAGCTCCAGTTTCCCAACCCGTGCGGGCCCTGACCCCAGCTCCAGAGGCCCCACCCGTGCGGGCCCTGACCGAAGCGTCAGGAGCCGAACTTGTGTGGGCCTTGACCCCAGCCTCAAGGGCGCAACCCGTAGGGGCCCTCACCCCTGCTCCCGTGGCCACAACCGTGGGGGCCTTTACCCCAGCTCCAGGGGCCCAACCCGTGCGGGCTGTGACCCTAGCTACAGGGACCCCACCCGTGGGTACACTGACCCCAGCTCCAGGGGTTCCACCCGTGTTAGCCCTGACCCCAGCTCCAGGGGCCCAACCCGTATGGGTCTTGGCTCCAGCTCCAGGGGCCCCACCCGTGGGGGCCCTGACCCCAGCTCCGAGGCCCAACCCATGGGGGCCCTGACCCCGGCTCCAGGGGTATAACTCATGCGGGCCCTGACTCCAGCCCCAGGGGCCCAACTGTGCGGGCTCCAACCCCAGCTCCAGGGTCCCAACCCGTGTGGACCCTGAACCCAACTGCAGAGGCCCAACCCGTGGTGGCCCTGACCCCAGCTCTAGGGGCCCCACCTATAGGGGCCCTAACCCCAGCTCCAGGGGCCCAACCCGTGCAGGGCTTGATTCCAGCTCCATGGGCACAACAGGTGCGGGTCCTGACCCCAGCTCCAGGGGCCCAACCCATGCGAGCCCTGACCCCAGCTCCAGCGGTCCAACCCGTGGGGGCCCTGACCCCAGCTCCAGGGCCCCAACCCGTGGGAGCCCTGACCCGAGATCCAGAGGTCAACCCATGCGCGCCCTGACCGCAGCTCCAGGGGCCCAAATAGTGGGGGCCCTGACCCGAGCTCCAGGGGCCCAACACGTGCGGGCCGTGACCCTAGCTCCAGGGGCCCAACACGTGGGGGCCCTGACCCCAGCTCCAGGGGCCCAACCCGTGCGGGCCCTGACCCCAGCTCCAGGGTCCCAGCCCGTGGGGGCCCTGACCCCAACTACAGTTGCCCATCCTGTGGGGTCCCTGAGCCTATCTGCAGGGGCCCAACCCGTTCGTGCCCTGACCCTAGCTCCAGGGGCCCAACCCATGCGTCCCCTAACCCCAGCGGCCCAACCCGTGGGGGCCCTGACCCCAGTTCCAGGGTCCCAACGCGTGCGGGGCCTGACCCCACTTCCAGAGGCCCAACCCATGCGGGCCCTGACCCCAGCTCCAGGGGCCCAACCCATGGGAGCCCTGACCCCAGCTTCAGGGGCGCAACCCGTGCGGGGTTTGACTTCTGCTCCAGGGGCCAACCCGTGGGGGCCCTGAACCGAGCTCCAGGGGTCCAACCCATGCGGGCCCTGACCCCAGCTCCAGCGGCTCAACTGTGCGGGCCCCGACCCCAGCTCCAGGGGCCCAAATCGTGTGGACCCTGACCTCAGCTCCAGGGGACCAACCTGTGGGGGCCCTGACCCCAGCTCCATGGGACCCACCCGTAGGGGCCCTAAGCCCAGCTCCAGAGGCTCAAACCGTGCAGGGCTTGATTCCAGCTTCGGGGGAACAAGAGGTGCGGGCCCTGACCCCAGTTCCAGGGGCCCAACCCGTGTGGGTTCTGACCCCAGCACCAGCGGTCTAACCCGTGGGGGTCCTGACCCCAGCTCCAGGAGCCGAACCCGTGCGGGCCCTGACCACAGCTCCAGGGGCCTAACCCCTGTGCATCCTGATCCCAGCTCTAGCGGCCGAACCAGTGGGGGCCCTGACCCCAGCTCCAGGGGCCCAACCCGTGGGGGCCCTGACCTCAGCTCCAGTTTCCCAAGCTGTGGGGGCCCTAACTCCAGCTCCAGAGGCCCCACCCATGCGGGCCCTGACCCCAGCTCCAGAGGCCCCACCCATGGGGGCCCTTTCCCCAGCTCCAGGGGCCCAACCCGTGCGGGCCCTGACCCCAGCTCCAGGGGCCCAACGCGTGCGGGGCCTGACCCCACTTCCAGAGGCCCAACCCGTACGGGCCCTGACCCCAGCTCCAGGGGCCCAACCCATGGGAGCCCTGACCCCAGCTTCAGGGGCCCAACCCGTGCGGGGTTTGACTTCTGCTCCAGGGGCCCAACCCGTGGGGGCCCTGACCCGAGCTCCAGGGGTCCAACCCATGCGGGCCCTGACCCCAGCTCCAGCGGCTCAACTGTGCGGGCCCCGACCCCAGCTCCCGGGGCCCAAATCGTGTGGACACTGACCTCAGCTCCAGGGGACCAACCTGTGGGGGCCCTGACCCCAGCTCCATGGGACCCACCCGTAGGGGCCCTAAGCCCAGCTCCAGAGGCTCAAACCGTGCAGGGCTTGATTCCAGCTTCGAGGGAACAAGAGGTGCGGGCCCTGACCCCAGTTCCAGGGGCCCAACCCGTGTGGGTTCTGACCCCAGCACCAGCGGTCTAACCCGTGGGGGTCCTGACCCCAGCTCCAGGAGCCGAACCCGTGCGGGCCCTGACCACAGCTCCAGGGGCCCAACCCCTGGGCATCCTGATCCCAGCTCTAGCGGCCGAATCAGTGGGGGCCCTGACCCCAGCTCCAGGGGCCCAACCCGTGGGGGCCCTGACCTCAGCTCCAGTTTCCCAATCTGTGGGGGCCCTAACTCCAGCTCCAGAGGCCCCACCCGTGCAGGCCCTGACCCCAGCTCCAGAGGCCCCACCCATGGGGGCCCTTTCCCCAGCTCCAGGGGCCCAACCCGGCCGGGCCCTGACCCCAGCTCCAGGGGCCCAACGCGTGCTGGGCCTGACCCCACTTCCAGAGGCCCAACCCGTGCGGGCCCTGACCCCAGCTCCAGGGGCCCAACCCATGGGAGCCCTGACCCCAGCTTCAGGGGCCCAACCCGTGCGGGGTTTGACTTCTGCTCCAGGGGCCCAACCCGTGGGGGCCCTGACCCGAGCTCCAGGGGTCCAACCCATGCGGGCCCTGACCCCAGCTCCAGCGGCTCAACTGTGCGGGCCCCGACCCCAGCTCCAGGGGCCCAAATCGTGTGGACCCTGACCTCAGCTCCAGGGGACCAACCTGTGGGGGCCCTGACCCCAGCTCCATGGGACCCACCCGTAGGGGCCCTAAGCCCAGCTCCAGAGGCTCAAACCGTGCAGGGCTTGATTCCAGCTTCGGGGGAACAAGAGGTGCGGGCCCTGAGCCCAGTTCCAGGGGCCCAACCCGTGTGGGTTCTGACCCCAGCACCAGCGGTCTAACCCGTGGGGGTCCTGACCCCAGCTCCAGGAGCCGAACCCGTGCGGGCCCTGACCACAGCTCCAGGGGCCCAACCCCTGTGCATCCTGATCCCAGCTCTAGCGGCCGAACCAGTGGGGGCCCTGATCCCAGCTCCAGGGGCCCAACCCGTGGGGGCCCTGACCTCAGCTCCAGTTTCCCAATCTGTGGGGGCCCTAACTCCAGCTCCAGAGGCCCCACCCGTGCGGGCCCTGACCCCAGCTCCAGAGGCCCCACCCATGGGGGCCCTTTCCCCAGCTCCAGGGGCCCAACCCGTGCGGGCCCTAACCCCAGCTCCAGGGGCCCAACGCGTGCGTAGCGTGACCTCAGTTCCAGAGGCCCAACCTGTGCGGGCCCTGACCCCAGCTCCAGGGGCCACAACCGTGGGGGCTCTTACCCCAGCTCCAGGGGCCCAACTCATGCGGGCTGTGACCCCAGCTACAGGGACCCCACCCGTGGGGACCCTGACCCCAGCTCCAGGGGTTCCACCCGTGTTAGCCCTGACCCCAGCTTCAGGGACCCAACTCGTAGGGGCCCTGACCCGAGCTCAAGGGGCCCAACCCATGGGGGCCCTGACCCCAGCTCCAGGGGTATAACCCATGCGGGCCCTGACCCCAGCCCCAGGGGCCCAACTGTGCGGGCTCCGACCCCAGCTCCAGGGTCCCAACCCGTGTGGACCCTGACCCCAACTGCAGAGGCCCAACCCGTGGAGGCCCTGACCCCAGCTCTAGGGGCCCCACCTGTAGGGGCCCTAACCCCAGCTCCAGGGGCCCAACCTGTGCAGGGCTTGATTCCAGCTCCATGGGCACAACAGGTGCAGGCCCTGACCCCAGCTCCAGGGGCCCAACCCATGCGAGCCCGGACCCCAGCACCAGCGGTCCAACCCGTGGGGGCCCTGACCGCAGCTCCAGGGCCCCAACCCATAGGAGCCCTGACCGGAGCTCCAGAGGTCAACCCATGCGCGCCCTGACCGCAGCTCCAGGGGCCCAAACAGTGGGGGCCCTGACCCGAGCTCCAGGGGCCCAACACGTGGGGGCCCTGACCCCAGCTCCAGGGGCTCAACCCGTGCGGGCCCTGACCCCAGCTCCAGGGGCCCAGCCCGTGGGGGCCCTGACCCCAACTACAGTTGCCCATCCTGTGAGGGCCCTGACCCTATCTGCAGGGGCCCAACCCCTTCGTGCCCTGACCCTAGCTCTAGGGGCCCAACCCATGCGTCCCCTAACCCCAGCTCCAGGGGCCCAACCCGTGGGGGCCCTGACCCCAGCTCCAGGATCCCAACCCGTGCGGGGCCTGACCCCAGTTGCAGAGGCCCAACCTGTACGGACCCACACCCTAGCTCTCGGGTGTGAACTAGTGGGGGCCCTGATCCCCATGCCGGCCTGACCCCAGTTCCAGGGGCCCAACCCATGTGGGTCCTGGCCCTAGAGCCAGGGTCCCAGCCCGTGAAGCCCCTAACCCCAGCTCCAGAGTCCCAACTCGTGGGGGCTCTTACCCCAGGTCCAGGGGCCCAACCCGTGCGGGCCCTGAACGCAGCTCCAGAAGCCCAAATCATGGGGGCCCTGACTCCAGCTCCAGGGGCCCAACCTGTGCGTGCCTTGAACCCAGCTCCCGGGGCCTCACCCGTGGGGGCCCTGGCCCCAGCTCCAGGGGCCTCACCCGTGCAGGCCCTGGCCCCAGCTCCAGAGGCCCAACCCGTGCAGGCCATGGCCCCAGCTGCTGTGCCCCAACCCGTGGGGGCCCTGACCCCAGCTCCAGAGGTCCAACCCATGCGGGCCCTGACCGCAGCTCCAAGGGCCCAACCGGTGCAGGCCCAGATCCAAGCTCCAGGGGCCGAACCCGTGCGGGCCCTGACCTCAGCTCCAGAGGCCCAACCCGTGGGGGCCCACAGCCCAGTTCCAGTTTCCCAACCTGTGGGGGCCCTTACCCCAACTCCAGAGGCCCAACCCATTCGGGCCCTGACCCCAGCTCCAGGGGCCCAAACCGTGGGGACCCTGACCCCAGCTCCACGACCCTGACCCATGTTGTCCCTGACCCCAGTTCCAAGGGCACAACCCGTGGGGTCCCTGATCCCAGCTCTGGGGGCCCAACCTTTGCGGGTCCTGACCCCAGCTCCAGGGGCCCAAGCCGTGGGGACCCTGACCCCAGCTGCAGGGGCCCCATCCGTGCTGGTCCTGACCCCAGGTCCAGGGGCCAATCCCGTGCAGTCCCTGACCCCAGCTCCAGTTTCCCAACCAGTGGGGGCCCTGACCCCATCTCCAGGGGTCCAACCCGTTCGGGCCCTGACCCCAGCTCCAGGAGCCCAAACCGTGGGGACCGTGACCCCAGCTCCAGGGGCCCCACCCATGTTGGCCCTGACCCCAGCTCCAAGGGCCCAACCCGTGGGGCCCCTGATCCCAGCTCCGGGGGCCCAACCCGTGGGGGCTCTGACCCCAGCTCTAAGGGCCCAACCCGTTTGGGCCCTGAACCCAGGGGCTCAGACCTCAGCTGCAGGGGCCCCAATCGTGAAGGCCCGGACCCCAGCTCTCGGGGCCCAAGCCGTGGGGGCCCTGACCACAGCTCCAGGGGCACGACTCGTGCGGGCCCTGACCCCAGCTCCAGGCGCCGAACTCGTGGGGGCCCTGACCCCAGCCTCAAGGGCAGAACCCTTTAGGCCCTGACCCCAGCTACAGGGGCCGTACCTTTGCGGGCCCTGACCCCAGCTCCAGACGCCGAACTCGTAGGGGCCCTGACCCCAGTTCCAGGGGCCTAACCTGTGGGGGCCCTAACCCCATCTCCAGGGCCCTAACCCTTGGGGTCCCTGACTCCAGCTCCAGGGGCCCCATCCACGCTGGTCCTGACCCCAGGTCCAGGGGCCTTTCCCGTGCGGGCCCTGACCCCAGCTCCAGTTTCCCAACCAGTGGGGGCCGTGACCCCATCTCCAGGGGTCCAACCCGTTCGGGCCCTAACCCCAGCTCCAGGAGCCCAAACCGTGGGGACTCTGACCCCAGCTCCAGGGCCACACCCATGTTGGCCCTGACCCCAGCTCCGGGGGCCCAACCGTTGCGGGTCCTGTCCCCAGCTCCAGGGGTCCAACCCGTGGGAGCCGTGACCCCAGCTCCAGGGACCAAACACGTGGTGGCCATGATCCCAGCTCCAGGGGACAAACCCGAGTGGGCCCTAACCTCAGCTCCAGGGCCCCAACCCGTGGGGGCCCTGACCCCAGCTCCAGGGCCAAACCGGTGGGGGCCCTGACCCCAGCTCCAGGGCCAAACCCGTGAGGGCCCTGACCCAAGCTCCAGGGACCCCACCCGTGCGGGCTCTGAACGCAGCTCCAGGCGACGAACTCGTGGGGGCCCTGACGCCAGCCTCAAGGGCGCAACCCGTGGGGGCCCTGACCCCAATTCCAGAGGCTCAACCCGTGAGGGCCCTGACCCCATCTCCAGTGGCCCAACCCTTGGGGACCCTGACCCCAGCTCCAGGGGTTGAACCCGTGGGGGTCCTCATCCCAGCTCCAGGAGCCCAACCCGTGCGGGCCCCGACCCCAGGGTCCCAGACATCAGCTCCAGGGGCCCCAATCATGGGGGCCCTGACCCCAGCTTCAGTTGCCTAACCCGTGAGGGCCCTGACCCCTTCTGCAGGGGCCCAACCCGTTTGTGCCCTGACCCCAGCTCCAGGGGCCAAACCCATGCGTCCCCTAACCCCAGCTCCAGGGTCCCAACCCCTGGGGGCCCTGACCCCAACTCCAGGTGGAGGCCCTGACCCCAGCTCCGGGGGCCCAACCCGTGCGGGCCCTGACCTCAGCTCCAGAGGCCAAACCCATGGAGGCCCTGACCTCAAATCCAGGGGTCGAACCCCTGTGGGCCCTGACCCCAGCTCCAGGGGCACAACCTGTGCGGGCCCTGACCCCAGGTCCAGAAGCCCAACCCGTGGGGGCCCTGACCCCAGCTACAGAAGCCCCACCTGTGCAGACCCCGACCCCAGCTCCAGGGGTCCCACCTGTGCAGGCCCTGACCCCAGCTCAAAGGCCCAACCCGTGGGGGCCCTGACCCCATCTCCAGGGGCCCAACCGTGCAGGCCCTGACCCCATCTCCATGGGCCCCACACGTAGGGGCCCTATCCCGAGCTCCAGGGGCCCAACCCGAGCGGGCCCTCACCCCAGCGCTAGGGGCCAAGCCCGTGGAGGCCCAGACTCTAGCTCCATGGTCCAAACCCATGCGGGCTCTGTCAGCTCCAGGGGCCCAGCCCATGGAGGCCCTGACCCCAGCTCCAGGGGCCAAACCCGTGCAGGCCCTGACCCCAGCTCCAAGGCCCCAACCCGTGCGAGCCCTGACCCCAGCTCCAGAAGCGCAACGCGTCGGCGCCGTAACCCCAGCTCCAGGGGCCCAACCCGTGGGGGCCCTGACCCCAGCTCCAGGGACCCAACCCGTCAGGGTCCTGACCCAAGCTCCAGTTGCCGAACCCATGGGTGTCCTGACCCCAGCTCCAGGGGCCCATCCGTGCGGGTCCTTTCCCCAGCTCCAGGGGCCCAACCCGGGGGGGCCATGACCCCAACTCCAGGGGCCCCACCCGTAATGGCACAGAACTCAGCTCCAGGGGCACCAATCATGTGGGCCTGGACCACAGCTCCAGGGGCCCAACCCGTGGGGGCCCTGACCCAAGCTCCAGTGGTCCAACCCGTGGGTGTCCTGACCCCAACTCCAGGGGCCCAACCCGTTGGGGCCCTGACCGCAGCTCCAGAGGCCCAACACGTGCAGGCCCTGACCCCAGCTCCAGAGGCCCAACCCGTGCGGGCCCTCACCACAGCTCTAGGGGCTCAACTGGTGGGGGTCCTCACCCCAGCTCCAGGGGCCTAACCCGTGCGCACCCTGACCGCAACTCTAGCTGCCCAACCCGTGCGAGCCCTGTCCCCTGCTCCAGGGGCCCCACCCGTGGGGCCCTGAGCCCAGCTCTAGGGGCCCCAATCGTGCCGGCCCTGTCCCCAGCTCCAGGGGCCCAACCTGTGGGGGCCCTGACCAGAGCTCCAGGGGCCCCACCCGTGCGGGCCCTGACAACAGCTCCAGGCGCCGAATTCGTTGAGGCCCTGAACCCAGGCTCAAGGGCCGAACCCGTGGGTGCCGTGACCCCACCTCCAGGGGCCACAATCATGCGGGCCCTGACCCCGGCTCCAGGGGCCCAACCTGTGCGGGCCGTGACCCCAGCTCCCGTGGCCCCACCCGTCTTGGCCCTGACCCTAGCTCCCGGGGCCCCACCCGTGTTGGCCCTGACCCCAGCTCAAGGTCCCAACCGGTGGGGGCCCTGATCCGAGGTCCGGGGGCCCAACCCGTGCAAGCCCTGACCCCAGCTCGAACTGCCAAACCCATGGGGGCCCTGACCCCAGCTCCAGGGGTCCAACCCGTGGGGGCCCTGACCCCAGCTCCAGAGACCTAATCCGTGCGGGCCCTGACCCCAGCTCTAGGGGCCCCACCCGTGGTGGACCTGACCCCAGCTCCAGGGGCCCAACCCGTGCGAGCTGTGACCCCAGCTCCACGAGCCCCACCTATAGGGGCCCTGATTCCAGCTGCAGAGGCCGAACCTATGAGGGCCCTGACCCCAGCTCCAAGGGCCAAACCCGTGGGGGCCCATACCCCAGCTACAGTGCCCCAACCCGTGGGGGCACTGACCTCAGCTCCGAGGGCCCAACCCGTGCGCGCCCTGACCGCAGGTAAAGGGGCCTCACCCATGTTGGCCCTGACTACAGCTCCAGGGGCCCCACCCGTGGGGGCTCTGATCCCAGATCCAGGGGCCCAAATCGTGCTGGGGTTTGGGCCTCAGGGGTTGGTATCCCTGGAACAACGGTTGGGGCCCCCAGGGGTTGGGCCCCTGAAGCTGGGGTTGGAGCTCCCAGGGTTTATGCCCCTGGAGCTGGGGTTGGGGCGTCCAGGGGTTAGGCCCCTGAAGCTACGTTTGGGGCCCCGACGGGTTGGGCCCCTGGAGCTGGGGTTGAGGGCTCCAGGGGTTGGGCCTCTGAAGCTGGGGTTGGGGCCCCAGGGGTTGGGCCCCTGGAGCTGCGGTTGGGGCCCCCAGGTTTTGGGCCCCTGGAGCTATGGTTGGGGCCCCAGGGGTTCGGTCTCTGGAGCTACGGTTGGGTCCCCAGGGGCTTAGCCCCTATTGCTGGGGTTGGGGCCCCCAGGTGTTGGGCCCCTGGAGCTATGGTTGGGGCCCCATGGGTTGGGCCTCTGGATCTGGGTTTGAGACCCCCAGGGGTTGGGCCCCTATTGCTTGGGTTGGGGCCCCAGGGTTTGGGCTCCTGGAGCTACGGTTGGGGCCCTCTGGGGTTGGGCCCTTGGAGCTACGGTTGGGGCCCCCTGGGGTTGGGCCCCTGTAGCTACGGTTTGGGCCCCCTGGGGTTGGGTCCCTCGAGCTACGGTTGGGGCCCCCAGGGGTTGGGTCCCTGGAGCTACGGTTGGGGCCCCCAGGGGTTGGGCCCCTGGAGCTACGATTGGGGCCCCAGGGGTTGGGCCCCTGGAGCTACCATTGGGGCCCCCAGGGGCCCAACTCATGAGGGCCCTAACCTCTGCAATAGGGTCCCAGCCCCTGGGGGCCCCAACCGTAGCTACAGGGGCCCAAACCCTGGGAGCCCCAACCACAGCAATAGGGGCCCAACCCCTGGAGACCCAACCGTAGCTCCAGTTGCCCAACCCCTGGGGGCCCCAACCCCAGCTCCAGGGGCCCAACCCCTGAGGCCCCAACCGTAGCTCCAGGGGCCCAACCCCTGGGGGCTCCAACTGTAGCTCCAGGGGCCAAACCCCTAGGGCCTCAACCGTAGCTCCAGGGGCCCAACCCAGTGGGGCCCCAACCCCAGTAATAGGGGCCCAACCCCTGGGGGCCCCAACCCCAGCTGCAGGGGCCCAGCCCCTGGGGGCCCAAACCGTAGCTCCAGGGGCCAAACCCCTGGGGGCCTCAACCCCGGCTCCAGGGGCCCCAACCGTAGATGCAGGGGCCCAACCCCTGGGGGCCCCAACCCCAGCAATAGGGGCCCAGCCCCTGGGGCCCCAACCGTAGCTCCAGGGGCCCAACCCCTGGGGCCCCAACCGTAGTTCCAGGGGCCCAAATCCTGGGGGCCCCAATCGTACCTCCAGGGGCCCAACCCCTGGGGCCTCAACCCCAGCTCCAGGGGCCCAACACCTGAGGGTCCCAAACGTAGCTCGAGAGACCCAACCCCTTGGGTCCCTAACCCCAGCAATTGGGGCCCAATCCGTGGGGTCCCGAACCCCAGCTCCAGGGTCCCAACCCCTGGGGGCCCCAACCGTAGCTCCAGGGGCCCAATCCCTGGGGGCCCCAACCCCAGCTCCAGGGGCCTAAACCCTGCGGCCCCAACCGTAGCTCCAGGAGGCCAACCCGTGGGGGCCC
Organism: Gopherus flavomarginatus; assembly: GCF_025201925.1. Taxonomy (NCBI): domain Eukaryota; kingdom Metazoa; phylum Chordata; order Testudines; family Testudinidae; genus Gopherus; species Gopherus flavomarginatus. The sequence goes on from NW_026115095.1 coordinate 1,235,619, forward strand.
CATCCCCAGGTCCATGGGCCCAACCAATCGGGCCCCAACCGTAGCTCCAGGAGCCAAACCCCTGGAGGCCCCAACCCCAGCTATAGGGGCCCAGACCCTGGGGGCCACAACCATAGCCCCAGGGGCCCAACTCCTGGGGGCCCCTGGGGTCCCCAAGCCAAGCTCCAGGATCCGAACCACTGGGGTCCTAACCCAAGCAATAGGGGCCCAGCCCCTGGGGGCACCAACCCCAGCTCCACGGGCCCAATCCCTGGGGCTCTAACTGTAGCTCCAGGGGCCCAACCCCTGGGGGCCCTAACCGTAGCTCCAGGGGTCCAAAGCCTGGGGGCCCCAATCCCCGCAATAAGTGCCCAACCCCTGGGGGTCCCAACCGTAGCTCCAGGGGCCCAACCCCTGGGGGCCCCAACCATACCTCCAGGGGCCCAACCTCTGGGGGCCCCAAACCCAACTCCAGGGGCCCAACCCCTGGGGGCCCCATCCGTAGCTCCAGGGGCCCAACCCCTGGGGCCCCAACCGTATCTCCAGGGGCCCAACCCCTGGGGGCCCCAACCCCAGCAATAGGGGCCCAACCCCTAGGGGCCCCAACCCCAGCTCCAGGGGCCCAACCCCTTGGGGGCCCCAACCGTAGCTCCAGGGGCCCAACCCCTGGGGCCCCAACCGTAGATGCAGGGGCCCAACCCCTGGGGGCGCCAACCCTGGAAATAGGGGCCCAACTCCTGGGACCCCAACTCCAGCTCCAGTGGCCCAACCCCTGGGGCCCTCAACCCCTGCTCCAAGGGCCCAAAATCTCAGGGCCCCAACCGTAGCTCCAGGGGCCCAACCCCTGCAGGCCCCAACCTCAGCAATAGGGGCTCAATCCCTGGGGGTCCGAACCTTAGCTCCAGGGACCCATCCCCTGGTGGCCCCAACCCCAGCTCCAGGGGCCCAACCAATGGGGCCCAAACCGTAGCTCTAGGGACTCAACCCCTGGGGGCCCCAACCCCAGCAATGGAGGCCCAGCCCCTGGGGGCCCTAACTCCAGCTCCAGGGGCGCAGCCCCTGGGGGCCCCAACCGTAGCTCTAGGGGCCCAACCACTGGGACCAAACCGTAGCTCTAGGGGCCCAACCCCTGATAGCCCCAGCCCCAGCAATAGGGCCCCAGACCCTGGGGGCCCCAACCGCAGCTCCATGGGCCCAACATCCCTGGAACTATGGTTGGGGCCCCCAGGGTCTGGGCCCCTGGAGCTTGGTTTGGGGCACCCAGGGGCCCGCAGGGGTTGGGCGCCTGGAGCTACGGTTGGGGTCCCCAGGGGTTCAGCCCGTATTGCTGAGGTTGGGGCCCCCAGGGGTTGGGCCCCTGGAGCTACGGTTGCGGCCGCCAGGGGTTGGGCCCCTAGAGCTGGGGTTGGGGCCCCCAGGGGTTGGGCACCTATTGCTGGGGTTTGGGACGCCAGGGGTTGGGCCCCTGGAGCTACGGTTGGGGTCCCGAGGGGTTGGGTCCCTAGAGCTGAGGTTTGGGCCCGCAGGGGTTGGGACCCTGGAGATGGGGTTGGGGCCCCCAGGGGTTGGGTCCCTTGAGCTGGAGTTTTGGCCCCCAGGGGTTGGGCCCCTGGAGCTACGGTTGGGGCCCCCAGGGCTTGGGCCCTGGAGCTGGGGTTGAGGACCCCAGGGGTTGGGCCCCTGGAGCTGAGTTTGGGGCCCCAGGGGTTGGATCCTGGAAACTACGGTTGGGACCGCAGGGGTTGGGCCCCTGGAGCTGGGGTTGGGGCCCCCAGGGTTTGGCCCCTATAGGTGGGGTTGGGACCCCCAGGGCTTGGGCCCCTGGAGCTACGGTTGGGGCCCCCAGAGGTTGGGCCCCTATTCCTGGGGTTGGGTGTCCCCAGGGGTTGGGACCGTGGAGCTACGGTTGGGGCCCCCAGTGGTTGGGCCCCTGGCGCTGGGGTAGGGGCCCCCAGGGGTTGGGCCCCTATTACTGGGGTTGGGCCCCCCAGGGTTCGGGCCCCTGAAGCTACTGTTGGGGTCCTCAGGGGTTGGGGACCTGGAGCTGAGGTTGGGCCCCCCAGGGGTTGGGCCCCTATTGCTGGGGTTGGGGCCCCCATAGGTTGGGCCTCTAGAGCTGGGATTGGGGCCCCCAGGTATTGGGCCCCTGGAGCTGGGGTCAGGGCCCCCAAAAGTTCGGCGCCTGAAGCTGGGGTTTGGGCCCGCACGGGTTGAGGCCCTGGAGCTAGGGTCAGGGCCTCCACGGGTGCGGCCCCTGGAGCTGGGACCAGGGCCACCACGGGTTGGGCCCCTGGAGCTTGGGTCAGGGACCCCAAGCGTAAGGCCCATGGAGCTGGGGTCATGGACCGCTCGGGTTGGGCCCTTGGAGCTGCTGTCAGGGCCCCCACGGTTAGGGTCCCTGGAGCTGGGGTCAGGGCCCGCACGGGTACGGCCCCTGGAACTGGGGTCAGGGCCCCCACGGGTGTGGCCCCTGGAGCTGGGGTCAGCACCCCCACAATTTCGGCTCTTGGAGCTGGAGTCAGGGCCCGCACGGGTAGGACCCCTGGAGCTGGGGTCAGGGCCCCCACGGGTGTGGCCCCTGGAGCTAGGGTTACGGACCCCACGATTTCGGCCCCTGGAGCTGGGGGCAGGGCCGGCATGGGCTGGACCCCTCGAGCTCGGGTCAGGTCCCGCACGGGTTCGGCCCCTGGAGCTGTGGTCAGGGCCCGCACGGGTTGGGCCTCTGGAGCTGGGGTCAGGGCCTGCACGATTGGGACCCCTGGAGCGGGGTTCAGGGCCCCACGGGTGGGGCCCCTCGAGCTACGGTCAGGGCCCCCACGTGTTGGGTCCTTGAGGTTGGGGCCAGTGCCCCCACGAGTTCGGCGCCTGGAGCTGGGATTAGGGCCAAAACTGATGGAGCCTCTGGAGCTGGGGTTAGGGCCCGCACGGGTTGGGCCACTGGAGCTGGGGTCAGGGCCCCCACGAGTTCGGCGCTTGTAGCTGGGGTCAGGGTCCGCACGGGTTGGGGCCCTTGAGCTGGGGTCAGGGCCCCCACGGGTTGGGCCCGTGGAGCTGGGGTCAGGGCAAGCACTTGTGGAACCTCTGGAACTGGGGTTAGGGCCCAAATGGGTTGGGCCCCTGGAGCTGGGGTTATAGCCCCCACGCGTTGGGCCCCTGGAGCTGGGGTCAAGGCCCCCACGGGTTGGGCCCCTGGAGCTGGGGTCAGGGCCCGCACGGGTTGGGCCCCTGGAGCTGGGGTCAGGGCACCCACGGGTGGGGCCCCTGGAGCTGGGGTCAGGGCCCGCATGGGTGGGGCCTCTGGACCGGGGGTTAAAGAGTGCACGGGTTGGGCCACTGCAACTGGGGTCATGGCCCCCACGGGTTGGACCCCTGGAGATGGGGTCAAGGCCCTCACGGGTGGGGCCCCTGTAGCTGGGGTCATGGCCCGCACTGGTTGGGCCACTGGAGGTTGGGTAACGGCCCCCACGGGTGAGGCCCCTGGAGCTGGGGTCAGGGCCCCCACAAGTTAAGCGCCTGGAGCTGGGATCAAGCCGTGCATGGGTGGGGTCCCTGGAGCTGGGGTCAGAGCCCGCACCTCTTGGGTCTCTGGAGCTGGGATTAAGGCTTGCATGGGTGGGGCCCCTGGAGCTGGGGTCAGAGCCCCTACGGGCGTGGCCCCTGGAGCTGGGGTCAGGGTCCGCACGGGTTGTGCCCCTGGAGCTGGGTCAGTAACCCCATGGGTGTGGCCTCTGGAGCTGGGGTCAGGGTCCGCACGGGTGCGGCCCCTGGAGCTGGGGTCATGGCCTGCACGGGTGGGGTCCCTGTAGCTGGGATCAGGGTCCCCGCGGGTTGGGCCCCTGGAGCTCGGGTCAGTGACCCCACGGGTGTGGCCCCTGGTGCTGGGATCTGGACCCCCACGGGTTAGGCCCCTGGAGCTGGGGTAAGGGCCCGCACAGGTCGGACCCCTGGAGCTGGGGTCAGGGTCCCTACGGGTTGGGCAACTGCAGCTGGGGTCAGGGTCCCCACGGGTTGGGCCCCTGGAGCTTCGGTCCTGGCCCGCAGGGGTTGGGCACCTGGAGCTGGGGTCAGGGCCCCCACGGGTTGGGCCCCTGGAGCTGTGGTCAGGGCCCGCACGGACTGGGCCCCTGTAGCTGCGGTTAGTCCCCTCACGAGTTTGGGCCCTGGAGCTGGGGTCAGGGCGCCTACAGGTTGGGCCCCTGGAGCTGGGGTGAGGACCAACAGGGGTTGGTCCCCTCGAGCTGGGGTAAGGGCCCCCATGATTTCGGCGCTTGTAGCTGGGGTCAGGGCCCGCACGGGTTGGGGACCTTGAGCTGGGGTCAGAGCCCCCACGGGTTTGGCCCGTTTAGCTAGGGTCAGGGAAAGCACTTCTGGAGCCCCTGGAGCTGGGGTTAGGGCCCAAACTGGTTGGGCACCTGGAGCTGGGGTTATGGCCCCCACGCGTTGGGCCCCTGCAGCGGGGGTCAAGGCCCGCACGGGTTGGGCCCCTGGAGCTGGGGTCAGGGCTCCCATGGGTGAGGCCCCTGGAGCTGGGGTCAGGGCCCGCATCGGTGGGGCCTCTGGACCGGGGGTTAAGGCGTGCACGGGTTGGGCCACTGGAACTGGGGTCATGGCCCCCATGGGTTGGGCCCCTGGAGCAGGGGTCATACCCCGCACGGGTTCGGCCCCTGGAGCTGGGGTAAGTGCCCCCACGATTTCGGCCCCTGGATCTGGGGGCAGGGCCGGCATGGGCTGGGTCCCTGGAGCTGGGGTCTGGGCCAAACGGATTGTGCCCCTGGAGCTGGGGTGAGGGCCCGCACGGGTTGGGCCCCTGGAGCCGGTTTCAGGGCCCCCACGGGGTGAGCCCCTGGAGCTGGGGACAGGGTCCGCAGGAGTTGGGCCGCTGGTGCTGCGGTCAGGACCCACACGTGTGGGGCCCCTGGAGCTGGGGTCAGGGCTCGCACGGGTTGGGCCCCTGGAGCTGGGGTAAGGGCCCGCACCTGTTGTGCCCCTGGAACTGGAATCAAGCCCTGCACTGGTTGGGCCCCTGGAGCTGGGTTTAGGGCCCCTACGGTTGGGGCCCATGGAGCTGGGGTCAGGGCCCCCACGAGTTGGGCCCCTGGAGCTGGGGTTAGGGCCAACACGGGTGGGGTCCCTGGAGCTGGGGTCAGGGCCCCCACGGGTTGGGCCCTGGAGCTGGGGTCAGGGCCCCCACGGTTGGGACCCTGGCGCTGGGGTCAGGGCCCGCGCGGATTGAGCCCCTGGAGCTAGGGTCAGAGCCAACACGGATGGGGCCCCTGGAGCTGGGGATAGGGCCCGCACGGGTTGGGCCCCTGGTGCTGGGGTCAGGGCCCGCACGGGTTGGGCCCCTGGAGCTTGGGTCAGGGTCCCCGCGGGTTGGGCCCCTGGAGCTCGGGTCACGGCCCGTACGGGTTGAGCCCCTGCAGCTGGGGTAAGGGCCCGCAAGGGTCGGACCCCTGGAGCTGGGGTCAGGGCCTGCACTGGTGGGGCTCCTGGAGCTGGAGTCAGGACCCGCATGGGTTGGGCCCCTGGAACTGGGGTCAGGGCCGCCATGGGAGGGGCACCTGGAGCTGGGGTCAGGACCCGCACGGGTTGGGGCTCTGGAGCTGGGGTCAGGGCCCCCATGGATTGGGCACCTGGAGCTGGGGTCTGGGCCCCCACGGGTTGGGCCCTTGGAGCTGGGGTCAGAGCAGGCACGATTGGGGCCTCTGGAGCTGGGGTCAGGGCCCCTACGGGTGGGGCCCCTGGACCTGGGGTCAGGGCCTGCACGGGTTTGGACCCTGGAGCTGTGGTCAGGGCCCCCACGAGTTGGGCGCCTGGAGCTGGGGACAGGGCCCGCACGAGTTGGGCTGGTGGATCTGGGGTCAGGGCCCGCACGGGTTGGGAAACTGGAGCTGTGGTCAGGGCTCAAGCGGATTGGGACCCTGGAGATGGGGTGAGGTCCCCCACGGGTGGGGAATCTGGAGCTGGGGTCAGGGCCCGCACGGGTTGGGCCCCTGAAGCTGGGGGCAGGGCCCGCATGGGTTGGGCCCCTGGAGCTGGGGTCAGGGCCCGTACGGGTTGGGCCCCTGGAACTGGGGTAAGGGCCCCCACGGGTTGGACCCCTGGAGCTGGAGTCAGGGCCGGCACTGATTCGGCCCCTGGAGCTGGGGTCAGGGCCGCCACGGGAGGGGCCCCTGGAGCTGCGGTGAGGACTCGTACGGGTTGAGGCTCTGGAGCTGGGGTCAGGGCCCCCATGGATTGGGCACCTGGAGCTGGGGTCTGGGCCCGCACGGGTTTGGCCCCTGGAGCTGGGGTCAGGGCCCGCATGATTGGGGCCCCTGGAGCTGGGTTCAGGGCCCCCACGAGTTCGGCGCCTGGAGCTGGGATCAGGGCCCGCACGGGTTGGGCTGGTGGATCTGGGGTCGGGGCCGCACGGGTTGGGCCCGTAGAGCTGGGGTCAGGGCCAAAGCGGGTTGGGCCCCTGGAGATGGGGTCAGGGCCACCACGAGGTGGGCCCATGGAGCTGGGGTGAGGGCCGGCATGGGCTGGGCCCCTGTAGCTGGGGTCAGGGCTAAGACGGGTTGGGCCCGTGGAGCTGGGGTCAGGGTCCCCACAGGTTGGGCCCCTGGAGGTGGGGTTAGGACCAACATGGGTGGGGCCCCTGGAGCTTGGGTCACGGGCCGCACGGGTTGGGTCCCTGGAGCTGGGGTCAGGGACCCCACGGGTGTGGCCCCTGGAGCTCGGGTCAGGACCCACACGCTTTGCGCCCCAGGAGCTGGGGTCAGGGCCCACATGGGTTGGGCCCCTGGAGCTGTGGTGAGGGCCCGCACGGGTTGGGTCCCTGGAGCTGGGGTCAGAGTGTCCACGGGATGGGCTCCTGGAGCTCGGGTCACGGCCCGTATGTGTTGGGCCCCTGGAGCTGGGGTAAGGGCCCCCACGGGTTGGATCCCTGGAGCTGGAATCAGGGCCGGCACTGCTGGGGCCCCTGGAGCTGGGGTCAGGGCCACCACGGGTGGGGCACCTGGAACTGGGGTCAGGGCCCGCACGGGTTGGGCCCCTGGAGCTGCGGTCAGGACCCGTATGGGTTGGGGCTCCGGAGCTGGGGTCAGGGCCCCCATGTATTGGGCCTCTGGAGCTGGGGTGAGGGCCCCCACGGGTGGGGCACCTGGAACTGGGGTCAGGGCCCGCACGGGTTGGGCCGCTGGAGCTGCGGTCAGGACCCGTATGGGTTGGGGCTCTGGAGCTGGGGTCAGGGCCCCCATGGATTGGGCACCTGGAGCTGGGGTCTGGGCCCGCACGGGATGGGCCCCTGGCGCTGGGGTCAAGGCCCGCATGATTGGGGTGTCTGGAGCTGGGGTCAGGGCCCCCACGAGTTCGGCGCCTGGAGCTGGGATCAGGGCCTGCACTGATTGGGTCGGTGGATCTGGGGTTAGGGCCCGCACGGGTTGGGCCCGTGGAGCTGGGGTCAGGGCCAAAGCGGGTTGGGCCCCTGGAGATGGGGTCAGGGCCCCCACGGGTTGGGCCAATTGAGCTGGGGTGAGGGCCGGCACGGGTTGGGCCCCTGTCGCTGGGGTCAGGGCCAAGACGGGTGGGGCCCCTGAAGCTGGGGTCAGGCTCCCCACGGGTGTGGCCCCTGGAGCTGGGGTCAGGGCCCCCACGGGATGGGCTCTAGAGGCTGGGGTCAGGGCCCCTACGGGTTGGGCCCTTGGTGCTGGGGTCAGGGCCCGCAGAGGTTGACCACTGGAGCTGGTGTCATGGCCCCCACGGGTTGGGCCCCTGGAGCTGGGGTCAGAGCCGGCAAGGGTTGGGCCCCTTGAGCTGGGGTCAGAGCCCCCACGGTTGGGGCCCCTGGAGCTGGGGTCAGGACCAACACTGGTGTGGCCCCTGGAGCTGGGGTCAGGGCCAACACGGGTGAGGCCCCTGGAGCTGGGGTCAGGGCCAACACGGGTGGGGCCCCTAGAGCTGGGGTAAGGGCCCGCAAAGGTTCGGCCCCTGGAGCTGGGGTCAGAGCCCCCACGGTTGGGGCCCCTGGAGCTGGGGTCAGGGCCCCCACGGGTTGGGTTTCTGGAGCTAGGGACAAGGCTTGCACGGGATGGGCACCTGGAGCTGAGGTCAGGGCCTGCACGGGTTGGGGTCTTGAGGCTGGGGTAAGGGCCCCCAAGAGTTCGGCCCATGGAGCTGGGGTCAGGGCCGACACGGGTGGGGACGCAGGAGCCTGGGTCAGGGCCCGCACGGGTGAGGTCCCTGGAGCTGGGTCAGGGCCCCTACGGGTTGTACCCATGGAGCTAGGGTCAGGGCCCGCACGGGTTGGGCCCCCGGAGCTGGGATCTGGGCCCCCAAGGCTGGGCCCCTGGAGCTGGGGTCAGGACCTGCACAGGTGGGGCACCTGGAGCTGGGGTCAGGGGCCCCACGGGTTAGGCCTCTGGAGCTGAGGTCAGGGCCCCCACGGATGGGGCCCCTGGAGCTGGGGTCAGGGCCAACACAGGTTGGGCCCCTGGAGCTCGGGTCAGGGCCCGCACGATTGGGGCCCCTGGAGCTGGGATCAGGGCCCCACAGGTGGGGCACCTGGAGATGGGGTCAGGGCCCCAACGGTTTCGGCACTTGAGGCTGGGGTCAGGGCCCCCACGAGTTCGGCGCCTGGAGCTGGGGTCAGGGCCCGCATATGTTGGGCCCCTGGAGCTGGGGTCAGGTCCCCTGTGGGTGGGGCCCATGGAGCTGGGGTCAGGGCCCCACGGGTTGGGCCCCTGGTGATGGGGTCAGGGTCCCCACGGGTTGGGCCCCTGGACCTGTTTTCAAGATCCGCACGATTGGGGCTCCTGGAGCTGGTGTCAAGGCCCCACGGGTGGGGCTCCTGGAGCTCGGATCAGGTCCCCCACGTGTTGGGCTCCTGGAGCTGGGGTCAGGGCCCGCACGGGTTGGGCCCCTCGAGCTGGGGTAAGGGCCCCCACGGGTTCGGCCTCTAGAGCTGGGGTAAGGGCCCCCACGGGTTGGGGCCCTGGTTCTTTGGTCAGGATCCACACGGGATGGGCCCTTGGAGCTCGGGTCAGAGCCCACACGGGTTGGGCCCCTGGAGCAGGGGTCAGGGCCCCCACGGGTGGGGCCTCTAGAGCTCGGCTCATGGCCCGCACAGGTGGGGCCTCTTGAGCTGGGGTTAGGGCCCGCACGGGTTGGGCCACTGGAGCTGGGGTCATGGCCCCCACTGGTTGGGCCCTGGAGCTGGGGTCAGTTCCCCCACGGTTGGGGCCGCAGGAGCTGGGGTCAGGGCCCGAATATGTTGGGCCCCTGGAGCTGGAGTCAGGTCCCCTATGGGTGGGGCCAATGAAGCTGGGGTCAGGCCCCACGGGTTGGGCCCCTGTAGCTGGGGTCAGGGCCTACACCGGTTGGGCCCCTGGAGCTGGGTTCATGGCCCGCACGGGTTGGGCTCCAGGAACTGGGGTCAGGACCCCCACAGTTTTGGTCCCTGGAGCTGGGGTCAGGGCCCACACCAGTTCGGCCCCGGGAGCTGGGGTGAGGGAGGCACAGGTTGGGTCTCTGGAACTGGGGTGAGGCCCCGCACGGGTTGGGCCCCTGGAGCTGGGGTTAACGGACGCACTGGTTGGGCCCCTGGAGCTGGGGTCAGGGCTCGCAGGGGTTGGGCACCTGGACCTGGGGTCAGGACCCCCACGGGTTGGGCACCTGGACCTGGGGTCAGGACCCACACGGGTTCGGCCCCTGGACCTGGGGTCAGGACCCACAAGGGTTGGGCCCCAGGAGCTGCGGTCTGGGCCCGCACGGGTTAGGCCCCTGGAGCTGGGGTCAGGGCCACCACGGGTTGGGCCCCTGGAGCAGGAGTCAGGCCTCGCACGGGTTGGGCCCCTGGAGCTGGGGTCAGGGCCCCCACGGATTGGGCCCCTGGAGCTGCGGTCATGGCCCCCACGGGTTTGGGCCCTGGAGCTGGGATCAGGGCGCCTACGGGTTGGGCCCCTGGAGCAGGGATCAGGACCCACACGTGTTGGCTTTCTAGAGCTGGGATCAGGACCCGCAAGGTATGGGCCCCTGAAGGTGTGGTCAGGGCCCCCAAGTGTTGGGCCCCTGGAGCTAGGGTCAGGGCCCGCACGATTGTGGCCCCTGGAGCTGGGGTCAGGGCCCCACGGATTGGGCCTTTGAGGTTGAGGTCAGGGCCCCAACGAGTTTGGCGCCTCGAGCTGGGGTCAGGGCCCGCACTGGTGGGTCCTCTGGAGCTGGGGTTAGGGCCCGCACGGGTTGGGCCACTGGTGCTGGGGTCAGGGCCCGCACGGTTTGGGGCTCTGGAGCTAGGGTCAGGGCCCCCACAGGTGGGGCCCCTGGAGCTGGGGTAAGTAGCTCCACGGGTTGGGCCCCTGGAGCAGGGGTCAGGGCCCCCACGGGTGGGGCCTCTGGACCTGGGGTCAGGGCCCGCACTGGTGGGGCCTCTGGAGCTGGAGTTAGGGCCCCCACGGGTGAGGTCGCAGGAGCTGGGGTCAGGATCCGCATACGTTGGGCCTCTGGAGCTCGGGTCAGGTCCTCTATGGGTGGGGCCCTTGGAGCTAGGGTCAGGGCCCCACGGGTTGGGCCCCTGGAGATGGGGTCAGGGTCCCCACGGGTTGGGCCCCTGGAGCTGTTTTCAGGATCCGCACAATTGGGGCTTCTGGAGCTGGGGTCAGGGCCCCACGGGTGGGGCCCCTGGAGCTGGGATCAGGTCCCCCACGTGTTGGGCCCTTGGAGCTGGGGTCAGGGCCCGCACGGATTCGGCCCGTGGAGTTGGTGTCAGGGCCGGCACTTGTTGGGCCCGTGGCACTGGGGTTAGGGCCCTATTGTGTTGGGCCGCTGGAGCTGGTGTCATGGCCCCCATGGGTTGGGCCCCTCGAGCTGGGGTAAGGGCCCCCACGGGTTGGGCCTCTAGAGCTGGGGTAAGGGACCCCACGGGTTGGGCCCCTGGAGTTGGGGTCAGGACCCACACGGTTTGGGTCCCTGGAGCTGGGGTCAGGGCCCGCACGGGTTCGGTCCCTGGAGCTCGGGTCAGGGCCCGCACGGGTTGGGCAACTCTAGCTGTGGTTAGGGCCCTCACGGGTGGGGCCTCTGGAACTGGGGTCAGGGCCCGCACCGGTGGGGCCTCTAGAGCTGGGGTCAGGGCCCCCACGGGTTAGGTCGCAGGAGCTGGGGTCAGGACCCACATATGTTGGGCTCCTGGACCTGGGGTCAAGTTCACTATGGGTGGGGCCCATGCAGCTGGGCTCAGGGCCCCACGGGTTGGGCCCCTGCAGATGGGGTCAGGGTCCCCATGGGTTGGGCCCCTGGAGCTGTTTTCATGATCCGCACAATTGGGGCTCCTGTAGCTGGGGTCAGGGTCCCACGGGTGGGGCTCCTGGAGCTGGGATCAGGTCCCCCACGTGTTGGGCCCTTGGAGCTGGGGTAAGGGTTCGCACGGGTTGGGCCCGTGGAGTTGGGGTCAGGGCCGGCACTTTTTGGGCCCCTGGCACTGGGGTTAGGGCCCAAATGGGTTGGATCCCTGCAGCTGGCGTCATGACCCCCACGGGTTGGGCCCCTGGAGCTGAGGCCAGCACCCACACGGGTGAGGCCCCTGGAGCTGGGGTCAGGGCCCCCACGGGTTGGGCCCTTGAGGTTGGGGTCAGGGCCATCACGACTTTGGCGCCTGGATCTGGGGTGAGGGCCCACACGGGTGGGGCCTCTGGAGCTCGAGTTAGGGCCCGCACGGGTTGGGCCACTGGAGCTGCGGTCAGGGCCCACACGAGTTCGACGCCTGGAGCTGGGGAGTTAGGGCCAAAACGGGCTGGGCCCCTGGAGCTGTGGTCAGGGCCCCCACAGGTTGGGCCCCTGGAGCTGGGTTCAGGATTCGCACGATTGGGGCTCCTGGAGCTGGGGTTAGGGCCCCACGGGTGGGGCCCCTGGAGCTGGGATCAGGTCCCCCACGTGTTGGGCCCCTGTAGCTGGGGTCAGGGCCCGCACAGGTTGGGGCCCTGGAGCTGGGGTCAGGGCCCCCACGGGTGGGGCCCCTGGAGCTGGGGTCAGGAACCCCAAGGGTTGGTCCCCTGGAGCTGAGGTAAGGGCCCGCACAGGTTGGGCCCGTGGAGTTGGGGTAAGGGCCCCCATGGGTTGGGGCCCTGGAGCTGGGGTCATGGCCCCCATGGGTGGGGCCCCTGGAGCTGGGGTCAGGGCCCCCAAGGGTTGGCCCCTGGAGCTGGGGTCAGGGCTCCTAGAGTTTGGGCCCGTGGAGTTCGGGTCAGGGCAAGCACTTGTGGGGCCCCTGGAGCTGGAGTCAGGGCCCGCACGGGTGGGGCCTCTGGAGCTTGGGTTAGGGCCCGCACCGGTTGGGCCACTGGAGCTGGGGTCAGGGCCCCCATGAGTTCGGCGCCTGGAGCTGGGGAGTCAGGGTCTGCACGGGCTGGTCCCCTGGAGCTCTGGTCACGGCCCCCACGGGTTGGGACTCTGGATCTGCGTTCAGGATCCGCACAATTGGGGCTCCTGGAGCTGGGGTCAGGGTCCCATGGGTGGAGCCGCTGAAGCTGGGATCAGGTCCCCGTGGAGCTGGGGTTAGGGCCCGCACTTGTTGAGCCCCTGGCGCTGGGGTTAGGGCCCGAATGGGTTGAGCCCCTGAAGCTGGGGTCATCTCCCCCACGGGTTGGGCCTCTGGAGCTGGGGTCAGGGCCCGTACGGGTTGGGCCCCTGGAGCTGGGGTCAGGGCCCGTACGGGTTGGGCCCCTGGAGCTGGGGTCAGGGCTCCCATGGGTGGCGCCCCTGGTGTTCGGGTCAGGGCCCGCACAGGTGGGGCCTCTAGAGCTGGGGTTAGGGCGTGCACGGGTTGGGCCACTGGAGGTGGGGTCAGGGTCCCCAAGGTTAGGACCCTGGAGCTGGGGTCAGGGCCAACACGGGTGAGGCCCTGGAGCTGGGGTCAGGCCCCGCACAGGTTTGGGCCCTAGAGCTGGGGTAAGGGCCCCCATGGGTTGGGGCCCTGGAGCTGGGGTCAGGGTCCCCACGGGTTGGGCCCCGGGAGCTGGGGTCAGGACCCACACGGGTTGGGCCCCGGGAGCTGGGGTCAGGACCCACATGGGTTGGGCCCCTGAAGCTGGGGTAAGGGCCCGCACGGGTTGGGTCCCTGAAGCTGGGGTAAGGACCCGTACGGGTTGGGGCCCTTGAGCTGGGGTCAGGGCCTCCACGGGTGGGGCCCCTGGAACTGGGGTCAGGGCATGGATAGGTTGGGCCTCTGGACCTGGGGTCAGGGCCCCTACGGGTGGCGCCCATGGAACTGGGGTCATGTCCCCCATGGGTTGGGTCCCTGGAGTTGGGGTCAGGGCCCCCAAGGTTGTGGCCCCTGGAGCTGGGGTAAGGGCCCGCACGGGTGGGACCCCTGGATCTGGGGTCAGGGCCTCCACGGGTGGGGTCCTTGGAGCTGGGGTCAGGGCCCCCAGGGGTTGGGCCCTGAAGCATGGGTCAGAGCCCAAACGGGTTGGGCCCCTGGAGCTGGGTTGAGGACTGCCAAGGTCTGGGCCCCTGGAGCTGGAGTCAGGGCCCGCACAGGTTGGACCACTATAGCTGGGGTCAGGGCCCGAACGGGTTAGGCCCCTGTAGCCGGGGTCAGGCCCCGCACGGGTTGGGCCTCTGGAGCTGAGGTTAGAGACCCCACGGGTTGGGGCCCTGGAGCTGGCATCAGGGCCCCCACGGGTTGGGGCCCTGTAGCTGGGGTCAGGACCCACACGGGTTGGACCCCTGGAGCTGGGGTCAGGGCCCGCAGGGGTTGGGCCCCTGGAGCTGGGGTCAGGACCCCCACGGGTTGGGCCCCTGGAGCTGGGGTCAGGACCCCCACAGGTTTTTCTCCCTGGAGCTGGAGTCAGGGCCCACAAGGTTTGGGCCCCGGGAGCTAGGCTGAGGGCCCGCAGAGGTTGGGCCTCTGGAACTGGGGTCAGGGCCCGCACGGGTTGGGACCCTGGAGCTGGGGTCAGGACCCCCACGGGATGGGCCCCTGGATCTGGGGTTAGGGGACGCACGGGTTAGGCCCCTGGAGCTGGTGTCAGGGCACGAACGGGTTGGACCTCTGCAGATGGGATCAGGGCCCCCACGGCTTGGGCAACTGCAGCTGGGGTTAGGGCGCCCACGGGTTGGGCCCCTGGAGCTGTAGTCAGGGCCTGCACGGTTGGGCACATAGAGCTGGAGTCAGAACCTCCACGGGTTGCGCCCCTGAAGCTGCGCTCAGGGACAGCATGGATTGAGCCCCTGTAGCTGCGGACAGAGCCCCCACAGGTTTGGGCCCTGGAGCTGGGGTCAGGGCACCTACGGGTTGGGCCCCAGGAGCTGGGGTCAGAACCAACACAGGTTGGGCCCCTGGAGCTGGGGTCAGGGCCCCCAAGGTTGGGCCCCTGGAGCTGGGGTCAGGGCCCGCACGGGTTGGGCCCCTGGAGATGAGGTAAGGGCTGTCATAAACCTAGTCCCAGATTTGGACCTTAGCGTCCAAAATATGGGGGTTAGCGTTAAAACCTCCAAGCTTAGTTACCAGCTTGGATCTGGTAAAGCTGCCACCACCGAAAAAATTAGAGTTTTTTGGGGCACTCTGGTCCCCACAAAACCTTCCCTGGGGACCCCAAGACCCAAATCCCTTGAGTCTCACAACAAAGGGAAATAAACCTTTTCCCTTCCCCCCTACAGGTGTTCCTGCAGAGATACACAGAAGCAAACTCCGTGAATCTAAACAGAGGGAGTCCACCCTCTCTAATTCCAGTCCTGGAAACACAAGCACTTCTCTCTTCACCCAGAGGGAATGCAAAGTCAGGTTAGTAAATCTAACACCCACAGATTTCCCCCTGACTTCTTCCTCCCACCAATTCCCTGGTGAACTGGAGACTCAATTCCCTGGAGTTCCCCCCTAAAGAAATCTCCAACAGCTCTTAAAAGAAAGCTTTATATAAAAAAGAAAGAAAAATACATACAAATGGTCTCTCTGTATTAAGGTGACAAATACAGGGTCAATTGCTTAAAAGAAATATGAATAAACAGCCTTATTCAAAAAGAATACAATTCAAAGCACTCCAGCAACTTTAGACATGTAAATACAAAAAAACATATAAATCACTAGCTGATCCTTTGTACTTACAACTGGGAAACAGAAGATTAGAAGGCAGGAAATAGAAAAATTCACTCCTCATAGCCAAGAGAGAGCAGGTAGAAAACCCAAGAACAAAGGACTCACACACAAAAAAACCTCCACCCAGATTTGAAAAAGTCTTGTTACCTGATTGGTCCTCTGGTAGGGTGTTTCCAATTACTTGTTTCCAGGTGTAAGAGACATTAATCCTTAGCTATTTGTTTATGATAAGGGCCCCTCGGGTTGGGCCCCTGGAGCAGGAGTCAGGCCCCGCACGGGTTGGGCCCCTGAAGCTGAGGTCAGGGCCCCCACGGATTGGGCCCCTGGAGCTGGGGTCAGGGCCCGCACGGGTTGGGCCTCTGGAAGTGGGGTCAGGCCCCGCACGCGTTGGGACCCTGGAGCTGGGGTCAGGGCCCCCACAGGTTGGGCCCCTGGAGCTGGGGTTAGGGGACGCATGGGTTGGGCCCCTAGAGCTAGGGTCAGGGCATGAACGGGTTGGGCCCCTGCAGATCGGGTCAGGGCCCTCACAGGATGGGCAACTGTAGTTGGGGTCAGGGCCCCCACGGGCTGGGCCCCTGGAGCTGGGGTCAGGGCCCGCACGGGTTGGGCCCCTGGAGCTGGGGTCAGGGCCCCCACGTGTTCGGCCCCTGGAGCTAGGGTCACGGCCCGCACGTGTTGGGCCCCTGGAGCTCGGGTCAGGGCCCCCACTGTTTGGGCCCCTGGAGCTGCGGTCAGGGCGCGCATGGGTTGACCTCTGGAGCTCCGGTCAGGGCTCCCATGGGTTGGGGCCTCTGCAGTTGGGGTCAGGGTCCACACAGGTTGGGACCCTGGAGCTGGGGTCGGAGCCCGCACAGTTGGGCCCCTGGGGCTGGGGTCAGTTCCCGCATGGGTTATACCCCTGGAGCTGGGGTCAGGGCCCCCATGGGTTGGGCCCCGGAGCTGGGGTCAGTGCTAGCACGGGTTGGGCCCCTTGAGCTTGGGTCAGGGCCCCTACGAGTTGGGTCCCTGGAGCTGGGGTCAGGGCTAACACGGGTGGAACCCCTGGAGCTGGGGTCTGGGTCCCCACGGGTGGGGTCCCTGTAGCTGGGGTCACAGCCCGCATGAGTTGGGCCCCTGGAGCTGGGGTAAGGGCCCCCACGGTTGTGGTCCCTGGAGCTGGGGTCAGGGCCCGCACAGGTTGGGCCTCTGGAACTGAGGTAAGGCCACGCACGCGTTCGGACCCTGGAGCTGGGGTCAGGGCCCGCATGGGTTGGGCCCCTGGAGCTGGGGAAAGGACCCCCATGGGTGGGGCCTCTGGAGCTGAGGTCAGGGCCCGCACGGGTGGGCCCTCTGGAGCTGGGGTTAGGGCCCCCACGGATTGGGAAACTGGAGCTGGGGTCAGGGCCCCCACGGGTTGGGCCCCTGGAGCTGGGGTCAGGGCCCCCACTGGTTGGGCCGCTAGAGCTGGGATCAGGATGCACAGGGGTTGGGCCCCTGGAGCTGGGGTCAGGGCCCGCACGGGTTGGGCTCCTGGAGCTGGGGTCAGGACCCCCACGGGTTAGACCGCTGGTGCTGGGGTCAGAACCCACACAGGTTGGGCCCCTGGAGATGAGGTCAGGGCTCGCACGGGTTGGGCCCCTGGAACTGGGGTCAGGGCCCGCACCTCTTGTTCCTCCGAAGCTGGAATCAAGCCCTGCATGGGTTGAGCCTCTGGAGCTGGGCTTAGGGCCCCTACGGGTGGGGCCCATGGAGCTGGGGTCAGGGCCCCCACAGGTTGGTCCCCTGGAGCTGGGTTCAGGGTCCACACGAGTTGGGCCCCTGGAGCTGGGGTCGGGGCCCGCACAGTTGGGCCCCTGGAGCTGGGGTCAGGGCCCGCATGGGTTGGACCCCTGGAGCTCGGGTCAGGGCCCCCACGGGTTGGGCCCCTGGAGCAGGAGTCAGACCCCGCACGGGTTGGGACCCTGGAGCTAGGGTCAGGGCACGAACGGGTTGGGCCCCTGCAGATAGGGTCAGGGACCTCACAGGATGGGCAACTGTAGTTGGGGTCAGGGCCCCCACGGGCTGGGACCCTGGAGCTGAGGTCAGGGCCCGCACGGGTTGGGCCCCTGGAGCTGGGGTCAGGGCCCCCACGTGTTTGGCCCCTGGAGCTAGGGTCACGGCCCGCACGTGTTGGGCCCCTGGAGCTCGGGTCAGGGCCCCCACTGTTTGGGCCCCTGGAGCTGCGGTCAGGGCGTGCATGGGTTGACCTCTGGAGCTCGGGTAAGGGCTCCCACGGGTTGGGGCCCTGGAGCTCGGGTCAGGGCCCCCACGGGTTGGACCGCTGGAGCTGGGGTCAGGGCTCGCATGGGTTGGGCCCCTGGAGCTGGGGTCAGGGCCCGCACCTGTTGTGCCCATGGAGCTGGAATCAAGCCCTGCACGGGTTGGGCCCCTGGAGCTGGGGTTAGGGCCCCTATAGGTGGGGCCCCTAGAGGTGGGGTCAGGGCCACTACGGGTTGACCCACTGCAGATGGGTTCAGGGTCCACACGAGTTGGGACCCTGGAGCTGGGGTCGGAGCCCGCACAGTTGGGCCCCTGGGGCTGGGGTCAGGGCCCGCATGGGTTATACCCCTGGAGCTTTGGTCAGGGCCCCCATGGGTTGGGCCCCGGAGCTGGGGTCAGTGTCCCAAGGGTGGGGCCCCTGGAGCTGGAGTCAAGACCCGTACGGGTTGGGGCCCTGGAGCTGGGGTCAGGGTCCTCACGGGTTGGGACAATAGAGCTGGAGTCATGGCCACCACGGGTTGGGCCCCTGGAGCTCGGGTCAGGGCCCCGACGGGTTGGGCCCCTGGAGCTGGGGTCAGGGCTAACACGGGTGGAACCCCTGGAGCTGGGGTCAGGGTACCCACGGGTGGGGTCCCTGTAGCTAGAGTCACAGCCCGCACGAGTTGGGCCCCTGGAGCTGGGGTAAGGGCCCCCACGGTTGTGGCCACAGGAGCAGAGGTGAGGGCCCCTACGGGTTGCGCCCTTGAGGCTGGGGTCAAGGCCCACACAAGTTCGGCGCCTGAAGCTTCGGTCAGGGCCCACACGGGTGGGGCCTCTGGAGCTGGGGTCAGGGCCCGCACGGATGGGGCCTCTGGAGCTGGGGTTAGGTCCCCCACGGGTTGGGAAACTGGAGCTGGGGACAGGGCCCCCACGGGTTGGGCCCCTGGAGCTGGGGTCAGGGCTTGCCCGGGTTGGGCCTCTGGAGCTCGGGTCAGGGCCCCCACTGGTTGGGCCCCTGGATCTGGGGTCAGGGCCCCCACGGGTTGGGGCCCTGGAGCTGAGGTCAGGGCCCCCACGGGTTGGGCCGCTATAGCTGGGATCAGGACCCACAGGGGTTGGGCCCCTCGAGCTGGGGTCAGGGCCCGAACGGGTTGGGCCCCAGGAGCTGGGGTCAGGACCCCACGGGTTAGACCGCTGGTGCTGGGGTCAGTACACACATGGGTTGGGCCCCTGGAGATGGGGTCAGGGCTCGTACGGGTTGGGCCCCTGGAGCTGGGGTCAGGGCCCGCAACTCTTGTGCCCCTGGAGCTGGAATCAAACCCTGCACGGGTTGAGCCTCTGGAGCTGGGCTTCGGGCCCCTACAGGTGGGGCCCATGGAGCTGGGGTCAGGGCCCCCACGGGTTGGTCCCCTGGAGCTGGGGTTAGGGTCCACACGGGTTGGGCCACTGGAGCTGGGGTCGGGTCCCGCACAGTTGGGCCCCTGGAGCTGGGGTCAGGGTCCCCACGGGTTGGGCCCATGAAGTTGGGTTCAGGGCCAGAACGGGTTGGGCCCAGGGAGATGGGGTCAGGGCCCACACTGGTTGGAAAACTGGAGCTGGGGTCAGGGCCCGCAATAGTTTGGCCTCTGGAGCTGAGATCAGGGCTCGCACGGGTTTGGCCCCAGGACCTGTGGTCAGGGCGCCCACGAGTTCGGAGCCTGGAGCTGGGGTAAGGGCCCGCACGGGTTGGGCTCCTGGAGGTGGGATGAGGGCCCCCACGGGTTCAGCCCCTGGACCTGGTGTCAAAGCCCCCACGGGTTGGGCCCTGGAGCTGGGGTGAGGACCCCCACGGGTTGAGACCCTAGAGCTGTGGTCAGGGCCCGGACGTGTTGGGCTTCTGGAGCTGCGATCAGGGCCCCCACGGGTTGGGCCGCTGGAGCAGGGGTCACGGTCCGCACGGGTGGGGCCCCTGGAGCTGCGGACAGGGCCCCCACGGGTTGGTCCCCAGAAGCTAGGGTCACGGTCCGCACGGGTTGGCCGCAGGAGCTGGGGTCAGGACCCCACGGGTTGGGCCCCTGGAGCTGGGGTCAGGGACCCCACGGATTGGGCCCCTGGAGCTGGAGTCAGGGCCTCCACGGGTGGGGGTCCTTGAGTTGGGCTCAGAGCCCACACGGGTTGGGCCCCTGGAGCTGGGGTCAGGGCCCCCACGGGGTGGGCCCTTGAGCTGGGGTGAGGACCCCCACGGGATGGGCCCCTGGAGCTGGGGTGAGGACCCCCACGGGTTGGGCTCCTGGATTTGGGGTCAGGGCCCCCACGGGTTGGGCCACTGGAGCTGGGGTCAGGGTCCCCACGGGTGGGGGTCCTTGAGTTGGGGTTAGGACCCACACGGGTGGGGCCCCTGGACCTGGGGTCAAGGCCCGCACGGGTTGGACCCCTGGAGCTCGGGTCAGTGCCGCCACGGGTTGGCCCCGGAGCTGGGGTCAGGGCTCCCACGGGTGAGGCCCCTGAAGCTAGGGTCAGGGCCCACACGGATTCGGCCCCTGGAGCTGGGGTCTGAGTCAACACGGGTAGGGACCCTGGAGCTGGGGTCTGGGTTCCTACAGGTTTGGCACCTGGAGCTGGGGTCAGGGCTCGCACGGGTTGGGCCCTTGGAGCTGGGGTCAGGACTCCTACAGGTTGGGCCCCTGGAGCTGGGGTCAGGGCCAGCACGGGTTGGGCCCCTGCAGCTGGGGTCAGGGCCCCCACGGGTTGGGCCCTTGGAGCTGGGGTCAGGGCCCGCACGGGTTGGGCCTCTGGAAGTGGGGTCAGGCCCCGCACGGTTGGGGCCCTGGAGCTGGGGTCAGGGCCCCCACGGGTTGGGCCCCTGGAGCTGGGGTTAGGCGACGCATGGGTTGGGCCCCTGGAGCTAGGGTCAGGGCACGAACAGGTTGGGCTCCTGCAGATAGGGTCAGGGCCCTCACAGGATGGGCAACTGTAGTTGGGGTCAGGGCCCCCACGGGCTGGGACCCTGGAGCTGGGGTCAGGGCCCCCACGTGTTGGGCCCCTGGAGCTAGGGTCACGGACTGCACGGGTTGGTCCCCTGGAGCTGCGGTCAGGGCGCGTATGGGTTGACCTCTGGAGCTCAGGTGAGTGCTCCCACGGGTTGGGGCCCTGGATCTGGGGTCAGGGCCCCCATGGCTTGGGGCCCTGGAGCTGAGGTCAGGGCCCCCACGGGTTGGGCCGCTATAGCTGGGATCAGGACCCACAGGGGTTGGGCCCCTCGAGCTGGGGTCAGGGCCCGAACGGGTTGGGCCCCTGGAGCTAGGGTCAGGACCCCACGGGTTAGACCGCTGGTGCTGGGGTCAGCACCCACACGGGTTGGGCCCCTGGAGATGGGTCAGGGCTCGCACGGGTTGGGCCCCTGGAGCTGGGGTCAGGGCCCGCACCTCTTGTGCCCCTGGAGCTGGAATCAAACCCTGCACGGGTTGAGCCTCTGGAGCTGGGCTTAGGGCCCCTACAGGTGGGGCCCATGGAGCTTGGGTCAGGGCCCCCACGGGTTGGTCCCCTGGAGCTGGAGTCAGGGTCCACACGGGTTGGGCCACTGGAGCTGGGGTCGGGTCTCGCACAGTTGGGCCTCTGGAGCTGGGGTCAGGGTCGCCACGGGTTGGGCTCCTGGAGCTGGGTTCAGGGTCAGAACGGGTTGGGCCCCTGGAGCTGGGGTCAGGGCCCACACTGGTTGGGAAACTGGAGCTGGGGTCAGGGCCCACAATGGTTTGGCCCTGGAGCTGGGGTCAGGGCCCGCACGGCTTTGGCCCCAGGACCTGTGGTCAGGGCGCCCAAGAGTTCGGAGCCTGGAGCTGGGGTCAGGGCCCGCACGGGTTGGGCTCCTGGAGGTGGGATGAGGACCCCCACGGGTTCAGCCCCTGGACCTGGTGTCAAGGCCCCCACGGGTTGGGCCCTGGAGCTGGGGTGAGGACCCCCACAGGTTGAGCCCCTAGAGCTGTGGTCAGGGCCTGGACGTGTTGGGCTTCTGGAGCTGCGATCAGGGCCCCCACGGGTTGGGCCGCTGGAGCAGGGGTCACGGTCCGCACGGGTGGGGCCCCTGGAGCTGCGGACAGGGCCCACACGGGTTGGTCCCCAGAAGCTAGGGTCACGGTCCGCACGGGTTGGCCGCAGGAGCTGGGGTCAGGACCCCACGGGTTGGGCTCCTGGAGCTGGGGTCAGGGTTCGCACGATTGGGGCCCCTGGAGCTGGGGTCAGGGCCCGACGGGTGGGGCCCCTGGAGCTCCGGTCACGGCCCGCACGGGTTGGGGTTCTTGAGTTGGGGTTAAGGCCTGCACGGGTTGGGCCCCTGGAGCTGGGGTGAGGACGCCCACGGGTTGGGCCCCTGGATTTGGGGTCAGGGCCCCCACGGGTTGGGCCACTGGAGCTGGGGTCAGGGTCCCCACGGGTGGGGGTCCTTGAGTTGGGGTTAGGACCCACACAGGTCGGGCCCCTGGAGCTGGGGTCAAGGCCCGCACGGGTTGGACCCCTGGAGCTCGGGTCAGTGCCGCCACGGGTTGGCCCCGGAGCTGGGGTCAGGGCCCACACGGGTGGGGCCCCTGGAGCTGGGGTCAGGGCCCGTACGGGTTGGGGCCCTGGAGCTGGGGTCAGGGCCCACATGGGTTGGGCCGGTAGAGCTGGGATCAGGGCGGGCACGGGATGGGCCCCTGGAGCTGGGGTTAGGACCCCCACGGGTTGAGCCCCTAGAGCTGTGGTCAGGGCCCGGACGTGTTGGGCTTCTGGAGCTGCATTCAGGGCCCTCACGGGTTGGGCCGCTGGAGCTCGGGTCAGGGCCCCTACGGGTTGGGGCCCTGACCTGGGGTCATGGCCCCCACGGGTTCGGCGCCTGGAGCTGGAGTCAGGGCCCCCACGGATTGGGCGCCTGGAGCTGGGATCAGGGTCCGCACGGGTAGGGCCCCTGGAGCTGGGGTCAGCGTCCGCATGGGTGGGGCCCCTGGAGCTGGGGTCAGGGCTCCCACGGGTGGCGCCCCTGTATTTGGGGTCAGGGCCCCCATGGGTGGAGCTCCTGGAACTGCGGTCAGGGTCCCCACGGGTTGGGCCCCTGGAGCTGGGGTCAGGGCCCCCACGGGTTGGGCCCCTGGAGCTGGGGTCAGGGCCCGCATGGGTTGGGCCCCTGGAGCTGGGGTCAGGGCCCGCACGGGTTGGGCCCCTGGAGATGAGGTAAGGGCTGTCATAAACCTAGTCCCAGATTTGGACCTTAGCGTCCAAAATATGGGGGTTAGCATTAAAACCTCCAAGCTTAGTTACCAGCTTGGACCTGGGAAAGCTGCCACCACCCAAAAAATTAGAGTATTCTGGGGCACTCTGGTCCCCACAAAACCTTCCCTGGGGACCCCAAGACCCAAATCCCTTGAGTCTCACAACAAAGGGAAATAAACCTTTTTCTCTTCCCCACTACAGGTGTTCCTGCAGAGATACACAGAAGCAAACTCCATGAATCTAAACAGAGGGAGTCCACCCTCTCTAATTCCAGTCCTGGAAACACAAGCACTTCTCTCTTCACCCAGAGGGAATGCAAAGTCAGGCTAGTAAATCTAACACCCACAGATTTCCCCCTGACTTCTTCCTCCCACCAATTCCCTGGTGAGCTGCAGACTCAATTCCCTGGAGTTCCCCCCTAAAGAAAAACTCCAACAGGTCTTAAAAGAAAGCTTTATATAAAAAAGAAAGAAAAATACATACAAATGGTCCCTCTGTATTAAGGTGACAAATACAGCATCAATTGCTTAAAAGAAATATGAATAAACAGCCTTATTCAAAAAGAATACAATTCAAAGCACTCCAGCAACTTTAGACATGTAAATACAAAAAAACATATAAATCATTAGCTGATCTTTTGTACTTACAACTGGGAAACAGAAGATTAGAAGGCAGGAAATAGAAAAATTCATTCCTTATAGCTGAGAGAGTGCAGGTAGAAAACCCAAGAACAAAGGACTCACACACAAAAAACCCTCCACCCAGATTTGAAAAAGTCTTGTTACCTGATTGGTCCTCTGGTAGGGTGTTTTTAATTACTTCTTTCCAGGTGTAAGAGACATTAACCCTTAGCTATTTGTTTATGACACGAGCCCCACGGGTTGTGTCCCTGGAGCTGTGTGCAGGGCCCGCACGGGCTAGGCCCCTGGAGCTGGGGTCAGGGCCCCCACGGCTTGGGACCCTGGAGCAGGAGTCAGACCCTGCACGGGTTGGGCCCCTGAAGCTGGGGTCAGGGCCCCCACGGGATGGGCCCCTGGAGCTGGGGTCAGGGCCCGCACGGGTTGGGCCTCTGGAAGTGGGGTCAGGCCTCGCACGCGTTGGGACTCTGGAGCTGGGGTCAGGGCCCCCACGGGTTGGGCCCCTGGAGCTGGGGTTACGGGACGCATGGGTTGTGCCCCTGGAGCTAAGGTCAGGGCACGAACGGGTTGGGCCCCTGCAGATAGGGTCAAGGCCCTCACAGGATGGGCAACTGTAGTTGGGGTCAGGGCCCCCACGGGCTGGGACCCTGGAGCTGGGGTCAGGGCCCGCAAGGGTTGGGCCCCTGGAGCTGCGGTCATGGCCCGCACGTGTAGGGCCCCTGGAGCTCGGGTCAGGGTCCCCACTGTTTGGGCCCCTGGAGCTGCGGTCAGGGCGCGCATGGGTTGACCTCTGGAGCTCGGGTCAGGGCTCCCACGGGTTGCGGCCCTGGAGCTGGGGTCAGGGCCCCCACGGGTTGGACCGCTGGAGCTGGGGTCAGGGCTTGCATGGGTTGGGCTCCTGGAGCTGGGGTCAGGGCCCGCACCTGTTGTGCCCATGGACCTGGAATCAAGCCCTGCACGGGTTGGGGCCCTGGAGCTGGGGTTAGGGCCCCTATAGGTGAGGCCCCTAGAGCTGGGGTCAGGGCCACCACGGGTTGGGCCTCTGCAGTTGGGGTCAGAGTCCACACGGGTTGGGACCCTGGAGCTGGAGTCGGAGCCCGCACAGTTGGGCCCCTGGGGCTGGGGTCAGGGCCCGCATGGGTTATAAACGTGGAGCTGGGGTCAGGGACCCCATGGGTTGGGTCCCGGAGCTGGGGTCAGTGCTCGCACAGGGTGGGCCCCTGGAGCTGGGGTCAGGACCCCCACGGCTGGGGCCCCTGGAGCTGGGGTCAGGGTCCTCACGGGTTGGGACAATGGAGCTGGAGTCATGGCCACCACGGGTTGGGCCCCTGGAGCTCGGATCAGGGCCCCAACGGGTTGGGCCCCTGGAGCTGGGGTCAGGGCTAACACGGGTGGAACCTCTGGAGCTGGGGTCAGGGTACCCACGGGAGGGGTCCCTGTAGCTAGGGTCACAGCCTGCACGGATTGGGCCCCTCGAGCTGGGGTAAGGGCCCCCACGGTTGTGGCCACAGGAGCAGGGGTGAGGGCCACTACGGGTTGCGCCCTTGAGGCTGGGGTCAAGGCCCACAGAAGTTCGGCGCCTGGAGCTTGGCTCAGGGCCCGCACGGGTGGGGCCTCTGGAGCTGGGGTCCTGGCTCGCACGGGTGGGGCCTCTGGAGCTGGGGTTAGGGCCCCCACGGGTTGGGAAACTGGAGCTGGGGTCAGGGCCCCCACGGGTTGGGCCCCTGGAGCTGGGGTCAGGGCTTGCCCGGGTTGGGCCTCTGGAGCTCGGGTCAGGGCCCCCACTGCTTGGGCCCCTGGATCTGGGGATAGGGCCCCCACGAGTTGGGGCCCTGGAGCTGAGGTCAAGGCCCCCATGGGTTGGGCCGCTATAGCTGGGATCAGGACCCACAGGGGTTGGGCCCGTCGAGCTGGGGTCAGGGCCCGAACGGGTTGGGCCCCTGGAGCTGGGGTAAGGACCCCACGAGTTAGACCGCTGGTGCTGGGGTCAGCACCCACACGGGTTGGGCCCCTGGAGATGGGGTCAGGGTTCGCACGGGTTGGGCCCCTGGAGCTGGGGTCAGGGCCCGCACCTCTTGTGCCCCTCGAGCTGGAATCAAACCCTGCACGGGTTGAGCCTCTGGAGCTGGGCTTCAGGCCCCTACAGGTGGGGCCCATGGAGCTGGGGTCAGGGCCCCCACAGGTTGGTCCTCTCGAGCTGGGGTCAGGGTCCACACGGGTTGGGCCACTGGAGCTGGGGTCGGGTCCCGCACAGTTGGGCCCCTGGAGCTGGGGTCAGGGCCCGCACGGGTTTGACCCCTGGAGCTCGGGTCAGGGCCGCCATGGGTTGGCCCTGAAGCTTGGGTCAGGGCCCCCACGGGTTGGGCCCCTGGAGCTGGGGTCAGAGCCCGTACGGTTTGGGCCACTGGAGCTGGAGTCATGGCCACCATGCGTTGGGCCCCTAGAGCAGGGGTCCGGGCCCGCACAGGTTGGGCTCCTGGAGCTGGGATGAGGACCCCCACGGGTTCAGCCCCTGGAGCTCGGGTCTGGGCACCCATGGGTTGGGCCCCTGGAGCAGGGGTCAGGGCCCGCACGGGTGGGATCCCTGGACTTGGGTCAGGGCCCGCACGGGATTGGCCCCTTGTGCTGGAGTCAGGGCCTGCATGGGTTGGGCCCTTGGAGCTGCGGTCAGGGCCCACACGGGTTGGGCCTGTGGAGCTGGAGTCAGGGCCCGAACGGGTTGGGCCCCTGGAGCTGGGGTCAGGGCAGAAGCGGGATGGGCCCCTGCAGATGGGGTCAGGGCCCCCACATGTTGGGCAACTGGAGATGGGGTAAGGGCCCCCATGGGTTGGGCCACTCTTGCTGGAGTCAGGATCCACACGGGCTGGACCCCTGGAGCTGGGGTCAGGGTCCGCACCGGTGGGGCCTCTGGAGCTGGGGTTAGGGCCCGCACGGGTTGGGCCCCTGGAGCTGGGGTCAGGGCCCCCATGGGTGGTGCCCCTGGAGCTGGGGTCACGGCCCGCATGGGTTAGGCCCCTGGAGCTGGGGTCAGGGCCCCCACGAGTTCGGTGCCTGGAGCTGGGGTCAGGGCCCGTACGGTTTCGGCCCCTGGAGCTGTGGTCAGGGCCCCCACGGGTTGGGCCCCTGGAGCTGGGGTCAGGACCCACACAGGTTGGGCCCCTGGAGCTGGGGTCAGGGCTTCGATGGTTGGGGCTCCATGAGTTCGGGTCAGGGCCCGCACGGGTGGAGCCTCTGGAGATGGGATTAGGGCCCGAACGGTTTGGGTCCCTGGAGCTGGGGTCATAGCCAACACGGGTTGGGCCCCTGGAGCTGGGGTCAGGGCCAACACGGGTTGGGCTCCGAGAGCTGGGATCAAGCTCCGCACGGGTTGGTCCCCTGGAGCTGGGGTCAGGGCCCATACGGGTGGGGCCCATGGAACTGGGGTCAGGGCCTCCACGGGTTGGGCTCCTGGAGCTGGGGTCAGGGCCCGCACGGGTTGGGCCAGGGGAACTGGGGTTAAGGCCCGCAAGGTTTGAGCCCCTGTAATTGGGGTGAGGACTCCCACGGGTTGGGCCCCTAGAGCTGGGGTCAGGGCTCCCATGGGTTGGACCTCTGGAGCTGGGGTCAGGATCCACATGGGTTGGGCCCTTGAGTCTGGACTCAGGCCCCGCACGGGTTGGGCCCTAGGAGCTGGGGTCAGGGCCCGCACGGTTGGGCCCCTGGAGCTGGGGACAGGGATCCCACGGGTTGGACCTCTGGAGCTGGGGTCAGGATCCACATGGGTTGGGCCCCTGGAGCTTGGGTCAGGGCCCTCACGGGTTGGGGCCCTGGAGCTGAGGTCAGGGCCCGCACAGGTTTGGCCCTTGGAGCTGGGGTCAGGACCCACACGGGTTGCGCCCCGGAAGATGGAGTCAGGCCCCGCAAAGGTTGTGCCCCTGGAGCCGGGGTCAGGGCCTCCACGGGTAAGGCCCGTGGAGCTGGGGTCAGGGCCCGCAAAGGTTCGGACCCTGGAGCTGGGGTCAGGGCCTCCATGGGTAAGGCCCCTGGACCTGGGGTCAGGTCCCGCACCTGTGGGACCCCTGGAGCTGGGATCAAGCCCCGCATGGGTTGGTCCCCTGTAGCTGAGGTCAGGGTCTGCACGGGTGGGGCCGCAGAAGCTGGGGCAGGGCCCCTACGGGCCCTGACCCTAGCACGAGCTAGGGTCAGGGCCCGCATGGAGCTAGGGTCAGGGCCCCCACGGGTTGGGCCCCTGGAGCTGGGGTCAGGGCCCGCACGATTGGGGCTCCTAGAGCTGGGGTCAGGGGACACACGGGTGTGGCCCCTGGAGCTGGGGTAAGGGCCCAACGGGTTGGGCCTTTGAGGCTGGGCTCAGGGCCCCCACGAGTTCGGCGCCAGGAACTGGGGTCAGGGGTCGCAGAGGTTGGGCCCCTGGAGCTGTGGTCAGGGCCCCCTCGGAATGAGCCCCCGGAGCTGGGGTTAGGGCCCGCACGATTGGGGCCCCTGGAGCTGAGGTCTGGGCCCCTCGGGTCAGGGCCCGCACGGGTTGGGCCCCTGGAGCTGGGATGAGGACCCCACCTCGGTGGGCCCCTGGAGCTGGGGTCAGGGCCCCCACGGATTGAGCCCCTTGAGCTAGGGTCAGGGTCCGCACGGGTTGAGCGCGTAGAGCTGGAGTCAGGGCTCGCACAGGATGGGCCACTGGAGCTGGGGTCAGGGCCCGAACGGGTTGGGCCCCTGGAGATGGAGTCAGGGCCCCCACAGGTTGGGAAACTCTGGTTGGGGCAGGGCCCCCACCAGTTGGGCCCCTGGAGCTCGGGTCAGGGCCCCCACGAGTTCGGCGCCTGGAGCTGGGGTCAGGGCTCGCACGGGTTGGGCCCCTGGAGCTGGGGTCAGGGCCCTCACGGGTTGGGCCCTGGAGCTGGGGTCAGGTCCCTCACGGGTTGGACCCCTGGAGCTGGGGTCAGGGGCCCCACGGGTTGGATTCCTGGAGCTGGGGTCCGGGCCAACAATGGTGGGGCTCCTGGAGCTCGGGTCAGGGTCCCCACGGGTTGGGCCCCTGGAGCAGGGGTCAGGGCCAACACGGGTGGGGCCCCTGGAGCTGGGATCAGATCCCCTATGGGTTGGACCCTTGAGGCTAGGGTCAGGGCCCCCACAAGTTCAGCACCAGGAGCTGGCATCAGGGCCCGCACGGGTTGGGCCCATAGAGCTGGGGTAAGGAGACACACAGGTGGGACCCCTGGAGCTGGGGTCAGGGCTCGCACGGGTTAGGACCTGGAGCTGCGGACAGGGCCCCCACGGGTTGGGCCCTTGGAGCTGGGGTCAGGTCCCGCACGGGTGGGGCCCCTTGAGCTGGGGTTAGGACCCGCACGGGTTGCGGCCCTGGAATTGGGGTCAGGGCCCCCACGGGTTGGGGCCCTGGAGCTGAGGTCAGGGCCCGCACGGGTTTGGCCCCTGGTGTTGGGGTCATGGCCCCCACGGGTTGTGCCCCTGGAGCTGGGGTCAGGGCCCCCACAGGTTGTGCCCCTGGAGCTGGGGTCAGGGCCAACACGGGTGGGGCCCCTGGAGCTGGGGTCAGGACCACTACAGGTGGGGTCTATGGAGCTGAGGTCACTGACCACACGGGTTGGGCCCCTGGAGCTAGGTCAGGGCCCCCACGGATGGGGACCCTGGAGTTGAATCTGGGCCCCCACGGGTGGGGCCCCTGGAACTGGGGTCAGGGACCGCAAAGTTTGGGCCCCTGGAGCTGAGGTCATGGCCCCTACGGTTGGAGCCCCTGGAGCTGGGGTAAGGATCGACACGAGTTGGGCCCCTGGAGCTGGGGTCAGGGCCCCAACGGGTTAGATTTCTGGAGCTGGGGACAGGGCCTGCACGGGATGGGCACCTGGAGCTGGGGTCACGGCCTGCACGGGTTGGGGCCTTGAGGCTGGGGTCAGGGCACCCACCAGTTCGGCGCACGGAGCTGGGGTCAGGGCACGCACAGGTTGGGCCTTTGCAGCTGTGGTCAGGGCCCACAAGGGTTGGGCCCCTGGAGCTGGGGTCAGGGCCCCCACGGGTTTGAGCCCTGGAGCTGGGGTCAGGGCGCGTACGGGTTGGGCCCCTGGATCTATGGTCAGGGTCCGCACACATTGGGACCCTGGAGCTGGGATAAGGGCCAACACGGTTGGGGCCCCTGCAGATGGGGTCACGGCCCGCACGGGATGAGCCCCTGGACCTGGGGTCAGGGCCCTCACGGTTCTGGCCCCTGGAGGTGGGGTAAGGTCCCCCACGGATTGGACCCTTGAGGCTGGGGTCAGGGCCCCCATGAGTTCGGCGCCTTGAGCAGGGGTCAGGGCCCGCACGGGTTGGGCCCCTGTGGCTGGGGTAAGGGTCCGCACGGGTTGGACCTCTGGAGCTGGGATCCCGATACGCACGGGTTTGGTCCCTGGAGCTGGGGTCATGGCCCCCACAGGTTAGGCCCCTGGAACTGGGGTCAGGGCCCCCATGGGTTGGGCCCCTGGAGCTGGGGTCAGGACCCACACGGCTTGGGCCCCTGTAGCTGGGGTCAGGGCCCGCACTGGTTGGGCCTCTGGAGCTGGGGTCAGGGCCCTCATGGGTGGGGCATCTGGAGCTGGGATTAGGGCCTGCACGGGCTGGGCCACTGGAGCTGGGGTCAGGGCCCCCACGGCTTGGGCCTCAGGAGGTCGGGTCAGAGCCCAAACTGGTGGGGCCCCTGGAGCTGGGGTCAGGGCCCTCACGGGTTGGGCCCCTGGAGCTGGGGTCAGGGTCCGCACGGGTTGGGCCCCTGGATCTGGGATTCCGGGCCGCCACGGGAGGGGCCCCTGGAGCTGGGGTCAGGACCCGCACGGGTTGGGGCTCTGGAGCTGGGTTCAGGACCCCATGGATTGGGCACCTGGATCTGGGGTCAGGGCCCCCACGGGTTGGGCCCCTGGAGGTGGGGTCAGGGCCCGCACGAATGGGGCTCCTAGAGCTGCGGTCAGGGCCCACACGGGTGTGGCACCTGGAGCTGGGGTAAGGGCCCAACGGGTTGGGCCCTTGAGGCTGGGGTCAGGGCCCCCACGAGTTCGGCGCCAGGAACTGGGGTCAGGGCTCGCACAGGTTGGGCCCCTGGAGCTGTGGTGAGGGCCTCCTCGGAATGAGCCCCCGGAGCTGGGGTTAGGGCCTGCACAATTGGGGCCCCTGGAGCTGAGGTCTGGGCCCCTGGGGTCAGAGCCCGCAC
Organism: Gopherus flavomarginatus; assembly: GCF_025201925.1. NCBI lineage: Eukaryota > Metazoa > Chordata > Testudines > Testudinidae > Gopherus > Gopherus flavomarginatus. The sequence continues at coordinate 1,265,935 of NW_026115095.1, forward strand.
GGGTTGGACCCCTGGAGCTGGGATGACGACCCCACCTGGTTGGGCCCCTGGAGCTGGGGTCAGGGCCCCCACCGGTTGCGCCCCTTGAGCTAGGGTCAGGGTCCGCACGGGTTGAGCACGTGGAGCTGGAGTCAGGGCCCGCACAGGATGGGCCACTGGAGCTGGGGTCAGAGCCCGAACGGGTTGGGCCCCTGCAGATGGAGTCAGGGCCCACACGGGTTGGGAATCTCTGGCTGGGGCAGGGCCCCCACGGGTTCGTCCCCTGGAGCTCGGGTCAGGGCCCCCACGAGTTCGGCGCCTGGAGCTGGGGTCAGGGCTCGCACGGGTTGGGCCCCTGGAGCTGGGGTCAGGGCCCTCACGGGTTGGGCCTTGGAGCTGGGGTCAGGGCCTCACAGGTTGGACCCCTGGAGCTGGGGTCAGGGGCCCCACGGGTTGGACTCCTGGAGCTGGGGTCCGGGCCAACAATGGTGGGGCTCCTGGAGCTCGGGTCAGGGACCCCACGGGTTTGGCCCCTGAAGCTGGGGTGAGGGCCCCCACGAGTTCGGCGCCTGGGGCTAGTGTCAGGGCCTGCACGGGTGGGGTCCCTGGAGCTGGGGTCAGGGCCCCCACGGGTTGGGCCCTGGAGCTTGGGTCAGGGCCCGCACGGATTGGGCCCCTGGAGCTGGGGTAAGGGCCCCCACGGGTTGGGCCCCTGGAGCTGGGGTGAGAGCCCCCACGGGTGGGTCCCCTAGAACTGGGGTCAGGGTCCGCACGGATGGGGCCGCAGGAGCTGGGGTCAGGGTACGCATAGGTTGGTCCCCTGGAGCTGAGGTCAGGGCCCCTATGGGTGGCGCCCATGGAGTTGGGGTCAGGGCCTGCACGGGTGGGGCCCCTGGAGCTGGGGTCTGGGCCCCCACGGGTTGGGCCCTGGAGCTTGGGTCACGGCCCCCACGGGTTGGGCCCCTGCTGTCAGGGCCCCCACGAGTTCGGCACCTAGAGCGGGGGTCAGGGCCCGCACGGGTTGAGACCCTGGACCTAGGATAAGGGCCCGCACGGGTGGGACCCCTGGAGCTGGGGTCAGGGCCTGCACGGGTGGGGTCCCTGGAGCTGGGGTCTGGGCCCCCACGGGTTGGGCCCTGGAGCTTGGGTCACGGTCCCCACGGGTTGGGCCCCTGCAGTGAGGGCCCCCACGAGTTTGGCCCCTGGAGCTGGGGTCAGGGCCTGCAGAGGTTGAGCCCTTCGAGCTGTGGTCAGGGCCCCCACGGGTTGGGCCCTCGGAGTTGGGGTCAGAGCCAACACCGGTGGGGTCCCTGAAGCAGGGGTCAGAGCGCGCACGAGTTGAGCCCCCAGAGCTGGGGTCAGGGTCCCAAAGGTTGGACACCTGGAACTGGGGTCAGGGCCAGCACGGGTGGGGCCACTGGAGCTGGGGTCAGGGCCCCCACGGGTTGGGCCCTGTAGCTAGGGTCAGGGCCCGCACGGGTTGGGCCCCCAGAGCTGGGGTCAGGGCCCCCAAGGTTGGGCCCCTGGAGCTGGGGTCAGTGCCCCCACAGGTTGGGCCCCTGAGGTCAGGGCCCCTACGAATTTGGCCCCTGGAGCTGGGGTCACGGCCCGCACGAGTGTGGCCCGTGGAGGTGGGGTTAGGGCCCCCACGGGTTGGGCCCTTGAGGCTGGGTTCAGGCCCCCCACTAATTTGGCGCCAGGTGCTGGCGTCAGGGTCCGCACTGGTTGGGCCCCTGGAGCTGGGGTCAGGGCCCGCACGGGTTGGGCCCCTGGAGCTGGTGTGACCACCCCCACGGGTTGAGCCCCTAGAGCTGGGTCATGGCCCGCACTGGTTGGGCCCCTGGGGCTCGGGTTAGGGCCCGCACGGGTTGGGCCCCTGCAGCTGGGGTCAGGGTCCGCACGTTTTGGGCCTCTGGAGCTGCGGTCAGGGCCCCCACGAGTTAGGGTCAGGGCCCCCACGGAGCTAGGGTCAGGGCCCCCACGGGTTGGGCCCCTGGAGCTGGGGTCAGGCCCCGTACGGGTTGGGCCCCTGGAGCTGGCGTCAGGGCCCACACGGGTGGGGCCCCTGGAGTTGGTGTCAGGGCTCGCACTGGTGGGACCCTGGAGCTAGGGTCAGGGCCAACACGGGTGGAGCCCCTGGAGCTGGAGTTAGGGCCCGCACTGGTGGGGCCCTGGAGCTGGGGTCAGGGCCAACACGGGTGATGCCCCTGGAGCTGAGGTGAGGGCCCCCACGGGTGGGGCTCTGGAGGTTCGGTCAGGGCCACCAAGGGTGGGGCCCCTGGAGCTGAGGTCAGAACCCACACGGGTTGGGCCCCTGGAGCTGGGGATAGAGCCCACACGGGTTGAGCCCCTTGAGCTGGGGTGAGGGCCCCCACGGGTGTGGCCCCCGGAGCTGGGGTCAGGGCCTGCATGGGTGATGCCTCTGGAGCTAGGGTTAGGGCCCTCACGGGTTTGGCCCCTGGAGCTGGGGTCAGGGCCCACACGGGAGGGGCCGCAGGAGCTGGGGTTAGGGTCCACACGTGTTGGGCCTCTGGAGCTGCGGTCAGGGCCCCCACGGTTGGGCCCCTTGAGCTGGGGTCAGGACCAACACGGGTGTGGCCCCTGGAGCTGGGGTCAGGGCCAACACGGGTGAGGCCCCGGGAGCTGGGGTCAGGGCCCCCACAGGTGGGGCCCCTGGAGCTGGGGTCACAGCCCGTACAAGTGTGGCCCCTGGAGGTGGGGTCAGAGCCCAAACGGGTTGGGTCCTTGAGGCTGGGGTCAGGACCCCCACGAGTTCAGCGCCTGGTGCTGGGGTCAGGGCCCGCACGGGTGAGGCCCCTGGAACTGTGGTCAGAGGCCCCACAGGTGGCGCCCCTCGAGCTGGGGTCAGGGCGTGTACGGGTTGGGCCCCTGGAGCTGGGGTGAGGACCCCCACGGGTTTAGCCCCTTGAGCTGGGTCAGGACCCGCACCGGTTGGGCCCCTGGAGCTGGGGTCAGGGTCCGCACGTTTTGGGCCTCTGGAGCTGCGGTCAGGCCCCCCACGGGTTGCGCCTCTGGAGCAGGGGTCAGTCCCTGCACGGTTTGGGCCCCTGGAGCTTGGGTCAGGGCCCCCACGGGCTGGGCGCCTGGAGCTGTGGTCTGGGCCCAAACGGGTGGAGCCTCTGGAGCTGGGGTCAGGGCCCGCACGGGTTGGACCCCTGGAGCTGGGGTCAGGGCCCCCAAGGGTTCGGCTCCGGAGCTGGGATCAGGGCCCGCAGGGGTTGGGCCCCTGGAGCTGGGGTCAGGTCCCCCACGGATGGGGCCCCTGGAGCTGTGGTCAGGACCCATACGGGTTAGTGCCCTGCCGATGGTGTCATGGCCACCACGGGTTGGGGCCCTGGAGCTGAGGTTAGTGTCCCCACTGGTTGGGCCCCTGGAGCTGGGGTCAGGGCCCGCACGGTTGGGCCCGTGGAACTGAGGTAAGGTCCCGCAGGTGTTGGGCCCCTTGAGCTGGGGTCAGGGCCCAAGCGGGTTGGGCCCCTGGAGATGGGGTCAGGGCTCCCACAGGTTGAGGAACTGGAGCTGTGGTGAGGGCCCCCACGGCTTGGAACCCTGGTGTTGGCGTCAGGACCCACATGAGTTAGGCCCCTGCAGCTGGGGTGAGGGCCCCCACGGGTGGGGCCTCTGCAGCTGGGGTCAGGGCCTGCACGAGTGGGGCCTCTGGAACTGGGGTTAGGGCTCTCTTGGCTTGGGCCCCTGGAGCTGGGGTCAGGGCCAACACAGGTGGGTCCCCTGGAGCTTCGGTCAGGGCCCCCACGGGTGGGGCCTCTGGAGCTGGAGTCCTGGCCCCCACGGATGGGGCCGCAGGAGCTGGGGTCAGGGCCCGCATAGCTTGGGCCCCTGGAGCTGGGGTCAGGGCCAACACGGGTGGGGTCTCTGGAGCTGGGGTCAGGGTCTCCACGGGTTGGGCCCCTGGAGCTGGGATCAAGGCCTCCACGGGCTGGGCCCCTGGAGCTCGGGTCAGGGTCCAAACGGGTGGTGCCTCTGGAGCTGGGGTCAGGGCCCGCACGGGTGGGGCCACTGGAGCTGGTGTCAGGCCCTCACGGGCAGGCCGCAGGAGCTGGGGTCAGGTCCCGCACGGGTTGGACCCCTGGAGCTGGAGTCAGGGCCACTACGGGCGGGGCCCCTGGAGCTGGGGTCAGGACCCGCACAGCTTGGGGCCCTGGAGCTGGGGTCAGGACGCCTACGGGTTGGGCCCCTGGAGCTGGGGTCAAGACCCACACGGGTTGGGCATCTGGAGCTGGGGTAACGGCTCGCACGGGATGGGCACTTGGAGCTGGGGTCAGGGTCTGCACAGGTTGGGGCCTTGAGGCTGGGGTCAGGGCCCCCACGAGTTCGGCGCACGGAGCTAGGGTCAGGGCCCACACGGGTGAGGCCGCAGGAGCTGGGGTCTGGGCCCGCATAGGTTGGGTCCCTGGAGCTGGGTCAGGGACCCTACGGGATGGTCCCTTGGAGCTGGGGTCAGGACCCCTAAGGTTGGGCCCCTGGAACTGGGATCAGGGCCCGCACGGGTTGGGCCCCTGGAGCTGGGGTCAGGGCAAACAAGGGTGGGTCCCCTGGAGCTGGGGTCAGGGTCCTCATGGGTTAGGCTCCTGGAGCTGGGGTCAGCGCTAACATGGATTTGGCCCGTGGAGCTAGGGTCAGGGCCTGCACGGGTTGGACCCCTGGAGATGGGGTCAGGGCCCCCACGAGTTTGGCCTCTGGAGCTCGGGTCAGGGCAAGCACGGCTTGGGGTCCTGGAGCTGGAGTCAGGGCCCCACGGGTGGGGACCCTGGAGCTGGGGTCACAGCCCGCACGGGTTGGGCACCTGGAGCTGGGTTTAGGGCCCCCACGGGTGTGGCTGCTAGAGCTGGGGTCAAAGCCTCTACGGGCTGCGCCCCTAGAGCTGGGGTCAGGGCCTGCTCGGGTTGGGCCCCTGGAGCTGGTGTCAGGGTCCAAAAGGGTGGTGCATCTGGAGCTGGGCTCAGGGCCCGCACGGGTGGGGCCTCTGGAGCTGGGGTCAGGTCTACCACGGATTGGGCCTCTGGAGCTGCGGTCAGGGCCCCCACGAGTTTGGGCCCTGGAGCTGGGGTCAGGGCGCCTAAGGGTTGGGCCGCTGGAGCTGGGGCCAGGACCCCCAAGGGTTGGGCCCCAGGAGCTGCGGTCCGGGCCCGCACGGGTTAGGCCCCTGGAGCTGGGGTCAGGGCCACCACGGGTTGTGCCCCTGGAGCAGGAGTCAGGCCTCGCACGGGTTGGGCCCCTGGAGCTGGGGTCAGGGCCCCCACGGATTGGGCCCCTGGAGCTGCGGTCATGGCCCCCACGGGTTTGGGCCCTGGAGCTGGGATCAGGGCGCCTACGGGTTGGGCCCCTGGAGCTGGGCTCAGGACCCACACGTGTTGGGTTTCTAGAGCTGGGATCAGGACCCGCAAGGTATGCGCCCCTGAAGTTGTGGTCAGGGCCCCCAAGTGTTGGGCCCCTGGAGCTAGGGTCAGGGCCCGCACGATTGTGGCCCATGGAGCTGTGGTCAGGGCCCCACGGATTGGGCCCTTGAGGTTGAGGTCAGGGCCCCAACGAGTTTGGCGCCTCGAGCTGGGGTCAGGGCCCGCCTTGGTGGGTCTTCTGGAGCTGGGGTTAGGGCCCGCACGGGTTGGGCCACTGGAGCTGGGGTCAGGGCCCGCACGGGTTGGGGCCCTGGAGCTGGGGTCAGGGCCCCCACAGGTGGGGCCCCTGGAGCTGGGGTAAGTAGCTCCACGGGTTGGGCCCCTGGACCTGGAGTCAGGGCCCGCACGGGTTGGGCCCATGGAGCTGGGGTCAGGGAAGCACTTGTGGGGCCACTGCAGCTGGGGTTAGGGCCCGAACGGGTTGTGCCCCTGGAGCTGAGGTCAGCACCCGCACAGGTTGGGCCCCTGAAGCTGGGGTAAGGGCCCCCACGGGGTGGGCCCCTGGAGCTGGGGTCAAGTCCCCCACAGGTTAGGCCCCTGGAGTTGGGGTCAGGATCCACACGTTTTGGGTCCCTGGAGCTCGGGTAAGGGCCCGCACGGGTTGGGCCCCTGGAGCTGGGGTGAGGGCCCACACGGGTTGGGCCCCTGGAGCAGGGGTCAGGGCCGCCACGGGTGGGGCCTCTGGAGCTGGGGTCAGGGCCCGCACTGGTGGGGCCTCTGGAGCTGGAGTTAGGGCCCCCACGGGTGAGGTCGCAGGAGCTGGGGTCAGGATCCGCATATGTTGGGCCTCTGGAGCTGGGGTCAGGTCCTCTATGGGTGGGGCCCATGGAGCTAGGGTCAGGGCCCCACGGGTTGGGCCCCTGGAGATGGGGTCAGGGTCCCCACGGGTTGGGCCCCTGGAGCTGTTTTCAGGATCCGCACAATTGGGGCTTCTGGAGCTGGGGTCAGGGCCCCACGGGTGGGGCCTCTGGAGTTGGGATCAGGTCCCCCACGTGTTGGGCCCCTGGAGCTGGGGTCAGGGCCCGCACGGATTCGGCCCGTGGAGTTGGGGTCAGGGCCGGCACTTGTTGGGCCCGTGGCACTGGGGTTAGGGCCCAATTGTGTTGGGCCGCTGGAGCTGGTGTCATGGCCCCCATGGGTTGGGCCCCTCGAGCTGGGGTAAGGGCCCCCACGGGTTGGGCCTCTAGAGCTGGGGTAAGGGACCGCACAGGTTGAGCCCCTGGAGTTGGGGTCAGGACCCACACGGTTTGGGTCCCTGGAGCTGGGGTCAGGGTCCGCACGGGTTGGGTCCCTGGAGCTCGGGTCAGGGCCCCCATGGGTTGGGCAACTCTAGCTGTGGTTAGGGCCCCCACGAGTTGGGCCGCTGGTGCTGGCATCAGGATCCACACGGGTTGGGCCCTTGGAGCTGGGGTCAGGGCCCACACGGGTTGGGGCCCTGGAGCTGGGGTCAGGGCCCCCACAGGTGGGGCCCCTGGAGCTGGGGTAAGTAGCTCCACGGGTTGGGCCCCTGGAGCTGAAGTCAGGGCCCGCACGGGTTGGGCCCATGGAGCTGGGGTCAGGGAAGCACTTGTGGGGCCACTGCAGCTGGGGTCAGGGCCCCCACGGGTTAGGTCGCAGGAGTTGGGGTCAGGACCCGCATATGTTGGGCCCCTGGACCTGGGGTCAAGTTCACTATGGGTGGGGCCAATGAAGCTGGGCTCAGGGCCCCACGGGTTGGGCCCCTGGAGATGGGATCAGGGTCCCCATGGGTTGGGCCCCTGGAGCTGTTTTCATGATCCGCACAATTGGGGCTCCTGTAGCTGGGGTCAGGGTCCCACGGGTGGTGCTCCTGGAGCTGGGATCAGGTCCCCCATGTGTTGGGCCCTTGGAGCTGGGGTCAGGGTCCGCACAGGTTGGGCCCGTGGAGTTGGGGTCAGGACCGGCACTTTTTGGGCCCCTGGCACTGGGGTTAGGGCCCGAATGGGTTGGATCCCTGGAGCTGGCGTCATGACCCCCACGGGTTGGGCCCCTGGAGCTGAGGCCAGCACCCACGGGTTGGGCCCTTGAGGTTGGGGTCAGGGCCATCACGACTTCGGCGCCTGGATCTGGGGTCAGGGCCCACACGGGTGGGGCCTCTGGAGCTCGAGTTAGGGCCCGCACGGCTTGGGCCACTGGAGCTGCAGTCAGGGCCCACATGAGTTCGACGCCTGGCGCTGGGGAGTTAGGGCCAAAACGGGCTGGGCCCCTGGAGCTGTGGTCAGGGCCCCCACAGGTTGGGCCCCTGGAGCTGGGTTCAGGATTCGCACGATTGGGGCTCCTGGAGCTGGGGTTCGGGCCCCACGGGTGGGGCCCCTGGAGCTGGGATCAGGTCCCCCACGTGTTGGGCCCCTGTAGCTGGGGTCAGGGCCCGCATGGGTTGGGGCCCTGGAGCTGGGGTCAGGGCCCCCACGGGTGGGGCCCCTGGAGCTGGGGTCAGGGCCCCCACGGGTGGGGCCCCTGGAGCTGGGGTCAGGGCAAGCACTTGTGGGGCCCCTGGAGCTGGGGTCAGGGCCCCCACGGGTTGGGCCCTTGAGGTTGGGGTCAGGGCCATCACGACTTCGGCGCCTGGATCTGGGGTCAGGGCCCACACGGGTGGGGCCTCTGGAGCTCGAGTTAGGGCCCGCACGGCTTGGGCCACTGGAGCTGCAGTCAGGGCCCACATGAGTTCGACGCCTGGCGCTGGGGAGTTAGGGCCAAAACGGGCTGGGCCCCTGGAGCTGTGGTCAGGGCCCCCACAGGTTGGGCCCCTGGAGCTGGGTTCAGGATTCGCACGATTGGGGCTCCTGGAGCTGGGGTTCGGGCCCCACGGGTGGGGCCCCTGGAGCTGGGATCAGGTCCCCCACGTGTTGGGCCCCTGTAGCTGGGATCAGGGCCCGCACGGGTTGGGGCCCTGGAGCTGGGGTCAGGGCCCCCACGGGTGGGGCCCCTGGAGCTGGGGTCAGGAACTCCAAGGATTGGGCCCCTGGAGCTGAGGTAAGGGCCCGCACAGGTTGGGCCCGTGGAGTTGGGGTCAGGGCAAGCACTTGTGGGGCCCCTGGAGCTGGGGTCAGGGCCCGCACTCTTGGGGCCTCTGGAGCTGGGGTCAGGGCCCGCACGGGTTGGGCCACTAGAGCTCGGGTCAGGGCCCCCACGAGTTCGGCGCCTTTAGCTGGGGTCAGGTCCCGCATGGGTTTGGGCCCTGGAGCTGAGGTCAGGGCCCCCATGGGTGGGGCCCCTGGAGCTGGGGTCAGGGCCCCCAAGGGTTGGCCCCTGGAGCTGGGGTCAGGGCTCCCAGAGTTTGGGCCCGTGGAGTTCGGGTCAGGGCAAGCACTTGTGGGGCCCCTGGAGCTGGAGTCAGTGCCCGCACGGGTGGGGCCTCTGGAGCTTGTGTTAGGGCCCGCACCGGTTGGGCCACTGGAGCTGGGGTCAGGGCCCCCACGAGTTCGGCGCCTGGAGCTGGAGAGTCAGGGTCTGCAGGGGCTGGTCCCCTGGAGCTCTGGTCACGGCCCCCACGGGTTGGGCCTGTGGAGCTGGGGTAAGAGCCCCCACGGGTTGGGGCCCTGGAGCTGGGGTCAAGGCCCCCACGCGTTGAGCCCTGGAGCTGGGGTCAGGACCCAGACGGGCTGGGCCCTGGAGCTGGGGTAAGAGCCCCCACGGGTTGGGGCCCTGGAGCTGGGGTCAAGGCCCCCACACGTTGAGCCCCTGGCGCTGGGGTTAGGGCCCGAATGGGTTGAGCCCCTGAAGCTGGGGTTAGGGCGCGCACGGGTTGGGCCACTCGAGGTGGGGTCAGGGTCCCCAAGGTTAGGACCCTGGAGCTGGGGTCAGGCCCCGCACAGGTTGGGGCCCTGGAGCTGGGGTAAGGGCTCCCATGGGTTGGGGCCCTGGAGCTGGGGTGAGGGTCCCCACGGGTTGGGCCCCGGGAGCTGGGGTCAAGACCCACACGGGTTGGGCCCCGGGAGCTGGGGTCAAGACCCACACGGGTTGGGCCCCGGGAGCTGGGGTAAGAGCCTCCACGGGTGGAGCCCCGGGAGCTGGGGTAAGGGCCTCCACGGGTGGAGCCCCGGGAGCTGGGGTCAGGGCATGGATAGGTTGGGCCTCTGGACCTGGGGTCAGGGCCCCTACGGGTGGCGCCCATGGAACTGGGGTCATGTCCCCCATGGGTTGGGTCCCTGGAGCTGGGGTCAGGGCCCCCATGGTTGTGGCCCCTGGAGCTGAGGTAACGGCCCGCATGGGTTGGGCCACTGGAGCTGGGGTCAGGGCCCCCACGCTTGTGGCCCCTGGAGCTGGAGTAAGGGCCCGCACGGGTGGGACCCCTGGATCTGGGGTCAGGGCCTCCACGGGTGGGGTCCTTGGAGCTGGGGTCAGGGCCCCCAGGGGTTGGGCCCTGCAGCATGGGTCAGGGCCCAAACGGGTTGGGCCCGTGGAGCTGGGTTGAGGACTGCCAAGGTCTGGGCCCCTGGAGCTGCAGTCAGGGCCCGCACAGGTTGGACCACTATAGCTGGGGTCAGGGCCCGAACGGGTTAGGCCCCTGGAGCTGGGGTCAGGCCCCGCACGGGTTGGGCCTCTGGAGCTGGGGTAAGAGCCCCCACGGGTTGGGGCCCTGTAGCTGGGGTCAGGACCCACACGGGTTGGACCCCTGGAGCTGGGGTCAGGGCCCGCAGGGGTTGGGCCCCTGGAGCTGGGGTCAGGGCCCCCACGGGTTGGGCCCCTGGAGCTGGGGTCAGGGCCCCCACGGGTTTTTCTTCCTGGAGCTGGAGTCAGGGCCCACAAGGTTTGGGCCCCGGGAGCTAGGCTGAGGGCCCGCAGAGGTTGGGCCTCTGGAACTGGGGTCAGGCCCCGCACGGGTTGGGACCCTGGAGCTGGGGTCAGGGCCCCCACGGGTTGGGCCCCTGGATCTGGGGTTAGGGGACGCACAGGTTAGGCCCCTGGAGCTGGTGTCAGGGCACAAACGGGTTGGACCTCTGCAGATGGGGTCAGGGCCCCCACGGCTTGGGCAACTGCAGCTGGGGTTAGGGCGCCCACGGGTTGGGCCCCTGGAGCTGTAGTCAGGGCCCGCAGGGGTTGGGCACATAGAGCTGGAGTCAGAACCTCCACGGGTTGGGCCCCTGAAGCTGCGCTCAGGGACAGCATGGATTGAGCCCCTGTAGCTGCGGACAGAGCCCCCACAGGTTTGGGCCCTGGAGCTGGGGTCAGAGCACCTACGGGTTGGGCCCCAGGAGCTGGGGTCAGAACCCACACAGGTTGGGCCCCTGGAGCTGGGGTCAGGGGCCCCAAGGTTGGGCCCCTGGAGCTGGGGTCATGTCCAACGCAGGTGGGGCCACTGGAGCTGGGGTCTGGGTCCCCACGGGTTAGGCCCTTGGAGCTGGGGTCAGGGCCAACACGGATGGGGCCCCTGGAGCTGGGGTCAGGGCCAACACGGATGGGGCCCCTGGAGCTGGGGTCAGGGCCCCTACGAGTTCGGCGCCTGGAGCTGGGGTCATGGCTCTCACGGGTTGGTACCCTGGAGCTGGGGTCAGGGCCTGCACGGGTGGGGTCCCTGGACCTGGGGTCAGGGCCCCCGCGGGTTGGGCCCTCGAGCTATGGTCAGGGCCCACACGGGTTGGGCCCCTGGAGCTGGGGTCAGGGCCACCACGGGTGGCGCCCCTGGAGCTGGGGTCAGGGCCACCACGGGTTGAGCCCCTGGAGCTGGGGTCAGGGCCACCACGGGTTGGGCCCCTGGAGCTGGGGTCAGGGCCACCACGGGTTGGGCCCCTGGAGCTGCGGATAAGGCATCCACAGATTTGGGCTCTGGAGCTGGGGTCAGGGCGCCTACGGGTTGGGCCCCTGGAGCTGGGGTCAGAACCAATACGGGTTGGGCCCCTAGAGCTGGGGTCACAGCCCCCACGTGTTGGGCCCCTGGAGCAGGAGTCAGGCCCCGCATTGGTTGGGACCCTGAAGCTGGGGTCAGGGCCACCACAGGTGGGGCCCCTGGAGCTGGGGTCAGGGCCCGCACGGGTTATAGACTCATAGGCAGAGAACGGGAACCTCATCCTATCCCCACTCCAGGGGGAGCCATGTTCTGGGGAATGACCCAGGGCAACAATTTCCCACCCAAACAAGGACAAATCGCTGCAGATAAAATGGGTGGGAAAATCCACCCCCCATCGGAGAGATTTTAAATTGACATTTGAGAAGTATGGAGAGAAAAGGGAAAATCAGAGGCAATTAGAGAGCTGATCATTGGGGGGGGGGAGGAGAATCTCCCTGGATTTTATAGCCACGTGTGATAATGAGAGAGAAAAGGGGAAATCTTGAGAGAATGTGTGTGTGGGAGGAAGTGGCAAAAACAGGGACAGGATCCAGTTAACTCACCTCCCTCCCACCCCAGGAATGTCCTGGCTGCACAGAGACAGATCTACCCCCCCAGTGACTCCCCCCCCCTGCAACTCCGGCTTCTCCTCCCCCCTCGACACCTCCGCCCTCACACCAAAGGGGGGGGCTCTGCCAGCGCCTCCCCCTGAGCTCAACTCCTGCTCCTCCCCCCAGCCCGGATTGTGCCCTTTAGCGCCCCACGAACCCTGTCTCCAGCTGCCTGACCCCCCCCCGCCCATCAATTTCCTGCTCTGCGCCCGCCCCTCCCACGCTCCCTGTTACTCCCCCGCCCCGCTCCAGCCCCGCCCCCAGCGCCCGGCGGAACGTTACGGCTGGTCCGGGCAGGGGGAAGGGCAGCGGCTTCAGCGGCTGTTACTGGGCATGCGCAGTGCCCGGGAGTAGCACATTGCTATGGGGAGTGATTTAATACACCGCCCCACACCGCCGGGCCCGGGGTCCGCCCCTCCCCACCACACGACGGCCGGGCCCCGGCGCCCCCATCCCAGCGGGGCGGGCGGATCCTCCTGCAGCTCCACTGGGGCCGAGGCGCCTCCAAGTCTTCTCCCAGGCTCCCTGGGGCAGAATCACTTTCCCGCCCCCCAGCGCCTGTCATTCCCCGGGGGATCCTGGTCACAATGTCCCACCGCCCTTCCCCCGCCTGCAGCTCCAGCTTCTCCCCTCCCGCCCCCGCCAGCCACACCAAGGGGAACCCCCGGGCCCCAGTCTCTGTCCCCACCTGGATCCCAGCGGGGCCGGGGGCAGATCCTGGCTGCAGCTGAGAACAGCCGCTCCGCTGCGGCTCGGGCAGCTCCAGCGCTGCTGGCAGCACGTGGAGAACCAGGAAGCAGCTGTTCAGCCCGGGCTCCGCATCATAATGTGCCAGAGCCCCGCCCCCAAGAGCTGCCCCACACCTGAGCTGAGCCAGAGCCCCACCCCCAGGAGCTGCCCCGCCCCTGAGCTAAGCCAGAGCCCCGCCCCCAAGAGCTTTCCCGGCTCCGGGCTGTGCCAGAGCCCCGCCCCCAGGAGTTGCCCCGCCCCCGAGCTGAGCCAGAGCCCGCCGCCAGGAGCTGCCCGCACCTGGGTTGTGTCAGAGCCCCGCCCCCAGGAGCTGCCCCGCACCTGAGCTGAGCCAGAGCCCCGCCCCCAGGAGCTTTCCCGGCTCCGGGCTGTGCCAGAGCCCCGCCCCCAGGAGTTGCCCCGCCCCCGAGCTGAGCCAGAGCCCGCCGCCAGGAGCTGCCCGCACCTGGGTTGTGTCAGAGCCCCGCCCCCAGGAGCTGCCCCGCCCCTGAGCTAAGCCAGAGCCCCGTCCCCAGGAGCTGCCCCGCCCCTGAGCTGAGCCAGAGCCCCGCTCCCAGGAACTGCCCCGCCCCTGAGCTGAGCCAGAGCCTCGACCCCAGGAGCTGCCCCGCCTCTGGGCTGTGCCAGAGCCCCACCCCCAGGAGCTGCCCTGCCCATGGGCTGTGCCAGAGCCCCGCCCCCAGGAGCTGCTCCGCCCCTGCTATGTGCTGAAGCCACGCCCCGAGGAGCTGCCCTGCCCCCGAGCTGAGCCAGAGCCCCACCCCCAGGAGCTGCCCCCCCTCCGGGCTGTGCCAGAGCCCCACCCCCAGGAGCTGCCCTGCCCATGGGCTGTGCCAGAGCCCCACCCCCAGGAGCTGCTCCGCCCCTGCTATGTGCTGGAGCCACGCCCCGAAGAGCTGCCCCGCCCCCGAGCTGAGCCAGAGCCCCGCACCCAGGAGCTGCCCGCACCTGGGATGTGTCAGAGCCCCGCCCCCTGGAATTTCCCCATGTTGGGTCTCTGAGCTTTGTTCTCCTGCCGCCTTCTTCCCAGCACCCCCTGCTCCCTTCCTGTGTCTGCAAACACCCCCCCCTCCCCCGGGGCCGGCTGCAGTGCTCGCTGAGGCTGACTCCAGTGGCTGAAGTTGCCTCCATCTCTGCTTCACCTGGAGGGGGAGAGACAAAGAGAGGAGATGGTCCCAGGGTGTGAAACCAGAATCAGGGGGCAAGGAAAGAAGGACTGTTTGGAAAGGTGGGTTTTTTGTGGGCGGGGCGGGGGGGTGAGCCAGAGGGATTCAGAAGAAGTTGGGCAGCAGAGGCTCAGGGAAATTGAGGGGAACCTCCTGGGTGTCTCAGTGTTGGCCAGGGTTTGTACAGCACCTTGCATAATATGGGGTCTGATCTCAGTCATGGTCTGTGCAGCACCTGGGAGCCTTGATGTCTGTTTCCTGATCACAGGCTCTGGGAATGGAGAGAGGGAAACCTCAGCACCTGAAGGTTAATGCAGCCCTGTGTGCAACCCCTGCTAGGGTGATCCGACAGCAAATGTGAAAAATTGGGATGGGGGTGGGGTTAATAGGCACCTATATAAGAAAAAGACCCAAAAATCGGGACGTCTAGTCATGCTAGTCCCTGCTGTTCTCATAAGGGGTCGGCTTAGAGAGGGTTTGGCTACACTTGCAGCTGTCTAGCGCTGGGAGTTAAAGCTGTCTTCCTACAGCTGTTTAGGGAAAGCGCTGCAGTGTGGACACACTGACAGCTACCAGCACTCTGTCATGGCCACATTTGCAGCGCTGTTGGGAGTGGTGCATTATGGGCAGCTATCCCAGCATTCAAGTGGCTGCAATGTGCTTTTCAAAAGAGGAGGGTGGGGTGGAGTGTGACACGGAGCGTGGGGGAGACAGAGCGAGTGGACTTTTGGAGCTGACACTGTGTCAGCTCCCTGCCTGGCAAGTTCAAGCCTCCTCCCCCACCCCTCTCTCATTCACTAAATGCAAATAGCCGCCTTTGTTTTTTTCCTCACAGACCAGATAAGCCGCTGATCCAAAACAGACCCCCCCCCCCCGTGCCCACCCGGCTGCTTCTCTCCTCAAGCAAACACCAGCTGTGGGTGTTCCAAAGGGATCCCCCTGCCTCTGCTCATTCACTGCAAACAGTAACTGTGTTTGGTTTTTAGATAAGCAGCTCCGGGAGCCTTGAGCTCACACCAAAACAAACAGAGGCATCACACCAAAACAAAGAGCGTTATCTCTACTTAAAAGCATTATGGGAAGGTTCCGGAGGTCAGTGACAGCGTAGTAAGATTAATCACTGTTTACACTGGCACCCCAGCGCTGCATCACCAGCTCTGTTCTCTTTATTCCTCTCGTCGAGGTGGAGCACATGCAGCGCTGTAGCCAGGGAGATACAGCGCTGTATGTGCCTTGCCAGTGTGGACGGGGAGTAAGTTACAGCGCTGTAAAGCCACCACCTGCACTGTAACTCTCCAGTGTAGCCAAGGCCTGAGTTGTAGTAATAATAGCAGCCAAGAATCTGGTGGCACCTTCTAGACTAACAGACGTATTGGAGCATGAGCTGTCGTGGGTGAATACCCACTTCGTCAGATGCAACAATAGTCCCATATGGGCTAGTGGTCAGGATTCCTGGTTTTCACCCAGGTGGCCTGGGTTCAACTTCTGGTGTGGGAAGAGTGCAGAGCTTTTGCCCAGAGTGGAGGCAGGAAATGAAAGGAACAGGAAGGGATCCTGCCAGCAGTGGAGTTAGACAGTGTAGGGAGGGGACCCTAGAAGTGGGGGTGGGGCAGTGGTTTGTGGGGAGATGAGGGAAGGATCCCAGCAGTGCGGGAAGTTGACAACCTGGAGAGCACAGGCCTGGAATGGGGACCTGGAAGAGTGAATGTGTCCCTCTAAACCCATCCACTGCAGACTAGGGAGGCTTGGAAGAATTGTGTATTTGTTGGTAAATGTCAATTTCTGTGTAAACACACAACCCAATGGCAAAATATTTCCATCAATAATCGTCAAAATTGACAGATGGGCAAAGTAAGAAACATGCTGCTTGAGAACTTATCATGTTGTAGGAGCAGCAGTGATCTGTATGCTCTGTATAACCTGTATGCTCAAAAGGTCTGTTAAACTCCCCCAGCTTGTGTCCTTTCCCTCTTTGAATGCCTGTAAAGTGGCTTTCCCACTCTCCTTTGTACCTCCAGTGAATGCCCTTCACCCGGCCCATCTGGCCAGTGGTTCGCTGTGTTACATTCTATTGCACCTCAGGGAGACTGATCTTCATCGCACCGTCCATCGCTGCGCTGTGGGACACTTACCTTAAAGGATCCTGACATCTCCACTGCCTGGCCTGTCCTGGGAGCGTGAGTATGAGTGTGACACCCTCCCCCATCCCTTCTTTTGAGCTTAGCTATCAAGCTAATAAATGTGCTGCTTTCTGCCAAACTCTGGAGGGGGAGGGGCATTATTAGTCCTCTCTAAGCTTACTAACTGACCCAATTTTGGGTAACACAAGCAACATTGTTTGATCTGTTATTGTACCAAAGGGGGAGATGGTTGTCTATAAAGGAGGGTAAAGACTAAATGCCTCTGATGAGAATGGGATTTGAACCCATGCAGGCAGAGCATAATGAGGTAGCAGTCCATCACCTTAACCACTCGGTCACCTCATCTGAGCTGTCAAAAAACGGACAGGAGGAGAAATCTAAGGCCGGCAGAGATAGGGACACTAAGGAGTTTTTAAATACTAAGCGTAAGCAGGGTCTGAATGAGCTCCCCTCTCTCACCTAGTGAGGAGCTGGGGAAAGACTTCAGGAACAGACCGTGTTTGCATAGACACCCCTACGCTGCCTAGCTATGCAGCATGATGGGGCCGCTTCCCCAAAATGAACAGTTTGGGATGGTCTTGGGTTACAAATCACTTTAGGATTGAGTGGAATGAAATGTTATTCTCCTTCCTGTATGAGTGAAGGGCAGCAGAACATACCTAGTCCGTCCTGATGGAGGGGTAGGTGAGTGAGGAATAGCTTTTATTGGACTGCAGAGAAGTGATTGAGGATGTCACCCTAAACCAGTGGTCCCCAAACATTTCACATTGTGCCCTCTTAGCCATGGCTGTGGCCCCTCGGAAGCCACGGTCAAGAACCGGGGCTGGGAGGAGTGGGGCTGTTGCTTGCTGGGGAGAGGGGTGCGGACAGGGGTAAAGGGGTCGACGCCGGGCTGGGAGCCAGAGTCTCAGGCTGAGGGTGGGGTTGGGGAAGAGCTGTGGCAGAGTGGTGCTCCCTCCCTGCCCTCTATGTGGGCTGGCTCAGGTCCTGAGGTGCCCCCATGAATGTTCCTCTGTGTCCCCCTAGGAGTCGCACCCCACATTATGGGGACCACTGAACCCTACTCGCTAAGCCGGGGCTAGTGATGCCAAACCGCCGGGAAAGGGAGAACAAGTGTGGGGGCCCCAGCACCAGAACCATGCCCCTACCTTCTGTCTGTGGCTCTACCCCCTTCCACCCATGGCCCCATCCACTGTCACTTCTGTTCCACCCCTTCCCCCACCAGCCCCACCCTATCACTCCTTTACCCCTGCCCCGCTGTGGCCCTGCGACCAGAGAAGCTCTGTGCCCCTGCTGCAGCCCCCAGGCTGTAGCAGGGAGTGGGAGCTCCTCCAGCCCTGGGGCTGACATAGGGGAGACTTTTCCAGGGGGACCTAACTTGGCCAGGGCCCCTGATCATGGGCCCCACTGTCCCCTTGGCAGTGCAAGGTTTGGGGAGGCTGAGCCCCCTTGTCATAAACAGATAGCTAAGGGTTAATGTTCTTTTACCTATAAAGGGGTAACACCAGTAACCTAAAACACCTGACCAGAGGACCAATCAGGAAACAAGACTTTTTCAAATCTGGGTGGAGGGAAGTTTGTGTGTGAGTTCTTTGTTCTTTGTCTTGTGTCTGTGGCCTCTCGGCTATGAGAGTGATTTTTCTATCTCCTGCCTTTCTAATCTTCTGTTTCCAAGTTGTAAGTACAAAGAGAATAAGACAATAAGTGTATATTGTTTTTTTTTTTGTATTTACATGTGTGTAGTTGCTGGAATGTTTAAATTGTATTCTTTTTGGATAAGGCTGTTTATTCATTTTTTTCTTTTAAGCAAATAACCCTGTATTTGTCACCTTAATACAGAGAGACCATTTTTATGTCCTTTTCTTTCTTTTTATATAAAGCTTTCTTTTTAAGACCTGTTGGATTTTTTCTTTAGTGGGGACTCCAGGGAATTGAGTCTGCAGCTCACCAGGGAATTGGTGGGAGGAAGAAGTCAGGGGGAAAATCTCGTTGTGTTAGATTTACTAGCCTGACTTTGCATACCCTCTGGGTAAGGGGGAAGAGAGATTAGCTATCTTGGTACTTCTATTTCCAGGACTGGAAACAGGGAGCGGGGAGTCCCTCTGTTTAGATTCACGGAGCTTGCTTCTGTATATCTCTCCAGGAACCCAGGGAGGGAACACCTGGAGGGGAGGAGGGGGAAGGGAAATGGTTTATTCCCCTTTGTTGTGAGACTCAAGGCATCTGAGTCTGGGGGTCCCCCGGGGAAGGTTTTGGGGAGACCACAGTGAGCCAGGCACTGTATAAATCCCTGGCTGGTGGCAGCTTTACCAGGTCCAAGCTGGTAACTAAGCTTGGAGGTTTTCATGCTAACACCCATATTTTGGACGCTAAGGTCCAAATCTGGGAAAAAATGTTATGACACCCCTCCCCCCTGAGCCTCCATTACGAGCCGCCCAGGCTACCACTGCTCAGTGTGTGGCCAGTCTCTGTGTTTTCTGCTGCTCGTTCTGGGGAGCCTGGCCGGCCTTAGGGGTGGTGCCCCCCAATAGCCGCCCAGGGCTCCAGGGGTCAAAGGGCACCGTGTGGCAGTGCAAAGGTGCTCACTGCTCTCCCCTGCCCCAATGCTCCTCCATGGGTCCATAGAGGTTTGAGGGGAGTAAGGAGCAACCCTATGTGCTCCATGCATCCTGGTCACTTTTCCCACTTGGGCTGTGCTGTGAGGGGAGCATCAGAAGCTGCTGCTGTCTGCTCTCCCGCTATGCAGCCCGGCTGAGGAAAGTGACCTGGATGCAGGGAGCTCGGATGATCTCACTTCTTGCCCCCACAGCCCCTAGGGGTGCCCAGATGAGCAGCGTTCCAGGGAGGAGTGGGGGGCAGCAATGCCAGCTGCTCCATGCACACAGGTCAGTCTCCCCATGTGGGTGCAGGAGGGGGTGCAAGGGTTTCTGTGATGCCTATTCTATCAATATCGTCACTCAATACCAGGCACTCAAATTCACCAGTCTTAGTACTTAGACGTTTAGCGTTTGTATTTAAGCACTTCTAAAATGTGTCCCATTTTAGCTGTCTGCTATTACATGATGTAATTGAGGGAGACTCTTTCATTTCACTGTTTCTCATCAGAACCTACCTGTACATTATCATCTTCCATCCTCTCCACCTTACTAGGCTATAGAGAATCCCTGTGAATAGTTCCTCTCCTACCGGATGTCTCTGTCTGAACCCTGTGCTCCTCAGCGCCTGTCGGCTTTCCCCAGCTCTGAGGCTGTGTCTACACCGCGCACCTTACCATGGTGCAGCTGTGCCACTCTAACCATGCCATTGTAAGGTGCGCTGTGTGGCCGTCCTTATTGCTGGGAGAGAGCTTCCCCGGCAACAAAGCCAAACTACCTCCAATGAGGGGCAGGAGCTTCGTCACCGGGAGCACAGCTCCACCTATGAAGCGCTGTTCACACTGCCGCTTTTCATGGCTCAAATTTTGGCATTCGGGGAGTGTTTTTTCTCACCGCAGAGAGACAAAATTTTTAGCAACAAAAGCCGAAATTAAAAAAAACTCCTCTGCAACCTATTTAATTTTACCTTTATACAGCCTTTATACTGCCTCCAGTTCTGGTGTCCTCATTTGAAAAAGATGTTGTGAAATTGGAGCTAGGGCAGCAAAGAGCCACCAAATGTTCTGAGGGCTGGAGAAAAATGCCTTCCAGTGAGCTATTGAAAGAGCTCAACCTGTTTAGCTTATCAAAAGAAGATTGAAAGGTGATTTCATTGAAATGTTGAAGTGCCTTAATGGAGAGAAAAGATTGGGTATTTACGGGCTCTTGAATGGAGCAGAGAAAGGCATAACAAGACCCAATGGCTGGAAAGTGAAAAGAGACAAATTCATATTACAACTAAGGCACAATAGTCAACAGCGAGGATGATTTACCACAGGAGCAAGCTACCAAGGAAAGTGGTGGATTCACCATCTCCTGATGTCATTTAATGAAGACTAGATGCCTTTCTGGAATGTGTTTGCCCCCAAAGTAGCTGTTGTGTCATACAGGGGGCCTGTGATATGCAGGTTAGACGCTCTAATGGTTTCTTCTGACCATGAAGTCGACTAATTTCTGAAAAACTGAGTGTAGCATTGGGAGCAGCGTCTGATGTTTTCCTGTCTAGCCGGCTTGCTGCCTAGAACGAACGCTCCTTGAGTAGGGTGATCCACAGGGAGTAGCTCAAACCTCCAAAGGTCCAGGCCAGGGGCAGGACATTAGCCCAGCAAGGGAGGGGTGTGGCAGTGACATCACAAAGGCCTTTTGCAGGACCTCAGACTATTGGTCAAAGGTGGTGGGGAGGTGGTGACCTCACAGAGAGATGCTGACATCAGCCAGGCAGGACAGGGGCGAGGGGCTAGGGAAACCTCAGAGACCTCTGTGGCTTTGCTTCAGCACGTTTCCTTCTCCAGGTCTCTCTTTGAGGACTGAGAGATTATTTGGGGTCATGGACGTGAGCGCCAGGAGGAACCTCTTTCGAGTTTCCTCCTTCCCTTGTAGTGATTTTACTAGAAAACAGCCATCCCTGTTTAGAAGGTAAGAGCCTCCTGGAGGTTTGAAACCTGTTCAGTCTGATCTATCTGGTGACAAGTGAATTCTAGGCATGGAAAACACGAGCTTAAGGAGGCAGAATTTTATTGCGCACCTGGGATTTTGTCCCTTAGAATCGCTGGGGACATTAGGGTTTGTCCTTTTTGTTTCACCTCTTCCTCCATCCCTCCCTCCTCTTCTTCTCTTGCTTCTTTTGTCCTTTCTCCTGTTCCCTTCCCAACAACAGGACGGAGGTGTGTGTGTGTGTGTTGCAGGGAAGTCCTCTGCAGCTCCCACTATGGAAGGTCCACCCAAAAATGTGGGACTGAAATAGTGCTCGGGCAGTGATCCCCACCGGTGACCTGGGCCATCCTTTGGGCTCTCTGGTGAGAACCCTCAGCCTCCCGTCCTCAGTCTCTACCCTGATTGGTTGAGCAGGGGGTTATTGACAGGGAGGAGACTCAGGTCCTTGTTGTTCTCTTTTAAGATCAAGTAAATAAGTCAGAACCAGTTCTATCTTTGATTAATTTTGCTGCTTCTCTGCATTAATTGTCTCTGAGCAGTTGATGATTCCCTCTAACATTGCAGTTCTCCTCAAATACTTGCTGAATAATTACTGTCACTGTTGTTGGTCCGGAGCTCATCTGAGCGCACAGTATTCAGGTCATTCAATGTCTGAAATTCAAGATCCGATGGTTTGTTTGAAAATCAGGGCTCTTGGGTCCTATTCCCAACACTGCCTCTGACGGGCTGTGTGACCTAAGACAAGTCAATTCTCCTTTCTCAGCCTGAGCTTCTCCCTCTTTCAAGTAGGGATAATAATGATCCGCTCTTACCTACCTCATGGTGGGTGAAGGATGCGGATCCATTTGGGAGTGTCACTAGAAGTAGTGTATAATATGAAGTTTCCCATCATGTTTACTCAGAGCAGATTATGACATAATAGATTAGCTGAAATAGTCTATTTTATTTGTATTTTTTTATTTTGAAATTGTTAATAGTAGCAACGACTTAGCTCAGATTGAAGCATCTTATCTAATGGTTGAGATGTAAGTGTCTCCTCTTTGTGTGCGAGGAGACAATTTAACACACTCTGACAAAGAGGAGATGCTTTTGTTTTGCAACAAAATATTTTTGCAAAGATCTTTCATCCCACTTGTTATGATTTTGAGAAACAAACTGGTTTAGTCTAAATGGGATTTTCGGACAGAAACGGTTTGAATGAAATTTTCCCACCATCTCGATTCCTGGGCTCTGGGGTGTTTTCATCTGTTAGAACAGGAGTCAGAACTGGTTGCTTCTCTTTCTGGCTCTGCCATCGCCTTGTTGTGTAGGCCTTGGGTAGGTCACTTCCCTTCTCCCATCTGTCCAGTCGGAACAAGAACAGTTCTCGAACTATGGGCAGTTTAGAGCCCAAGTGAGATAAGGGGCGTTAAAGCCCTCTGTGAAGGAGAAAGGGGAGTTTCACAGTGTTTAGCACCAAGGAATTCTAAAGTTTGCTAAAATGTCTAGTCTGTGGAAACAAGAAATGGTCGGGGCCAAACTTATTAACCACTGCCTTTTTAAAGCCCATTCAAAGATGTGAGTCCCTATCTTTTAGGTACCTGTGGTTCTTTGCCAGCAGCAGAGAAGAGGTTCCTGCCTCCGTTTTTGTGGCCTTAACAAAACCAGGTGTTGTGCCCTAGTTCTCGTCTGAGACCCCTGAAAAAGAACATCTTCCCATCCATGAACAAGACAGGACCTATCTTTCAAAGGGGAACAAAAAGACCTCTGGGACTTACAGACTAGCTAGCCTGACTGCCATAGCTGGAGAGATCCTGCAATACATTCTTAAACACTCAGTTTGTCAGCAGCACCTACAGGATGATTTGGTTCTTATGACTAGTGAGCGTGGAATTGTCAAGAACAAATCATTCCAAACCAATCCTCTTTCCTTCTTTGGCAGGGTTCTGGGCCTGGTAGAGGTGAGTAAACAATAGATGGGATCTAGCTTGGTTTTACTAAGGCTTTTGACACAGTCCCGTAGGACATTCTCAGAAGCAAACGAGGGAAATGTAGTCCAGCTGCAATCAGTGTAATGTGGGTGCAGAGCTGGTTGAAAGCCAAGACTCCAGGAGCCCTTCTCCATGTTTAGCTGCCCAACGGGGAGGGTGAATCTAGTGGGTCTGGCAGGGATCAGTCCGGTGTCAGGTACTATTCTATATTTTCATGAATGATTTGGAAAATGGAGTGGAGAGCATGCTCCTAAAGTTTACAACTGACACCAAGCACTTTGGAGCACAGGATTGAAATTCAAAACACCCTTAACAAATTGGAGACTTGGTCTTCTTGAGCCAAACTCCATGGTTAGGGCTCTCTCTCTGCACTGGGATGAAGTGAAACCCCAGAGCCAAGCACTCCTCCTGGGCAGTGAGCTCCGACCTTGATTGGTCAGATGCTGCTTAGCACTGTCAGAGCAGCTTTTGCTGGGGGATTCTCCCAGCACTTTCCAATAGCGGGAAAGTATGAAATCACCATTTGACTGCTGGGAACAGAGCCCGAGAGTGGGGAGCAACTTGCCCAAAGTCCCCAGGCAAAGGAAAACAACCAGCAGAGGAACCAATAGGAAACCCAGCAATGGAACTCAGGAGTCCTGGGGGTGTGCTATGGTGACCAGATGTCCCAATTTTATAGGGACAGTCCGAATTTTGGGGTCTTTTTCTTATCTAGGATCCTATTACCCCCCACGCCGTCCCGATTTTTCACACTTGCTGTCTGGTCACCCTAGGATGTGCACATGTGTGGGTCCCAGCTGCTCCCTGCCCCCCTCATTGAAGCAGATGTGCAGGGTTACTGCCCTGGGAAGTGCAGGGCACCAGTGGATGTGGGGTTGGCTGGAGGTAGGGTCTGGCTTCAGGCAGGGCAAGGGCTGCGGGGCTGGCTGGCTTCAGGCAGGGGGGTGCATCAGGGGTTGGCTGGAGACAGGGCAGGGAGGATGCGGCTGGTGCAGGCAAAGCAGAAGGTGCAGGGCTGGCTGGAGACAGAGGCTGACTGCCGGCAGGGCAGGGCAGGGGGTGCAGGGCTGGCTGCAGGCAGGGCGTGGGGCAGGGCCAGTGCAAGGAAGTTTCATGCCCTAGGCGAAACTTCCACCTTGCACCCTCCCCCCCCGCACCTCTGCCCTGAGGCGCCCCACCCGTGGCAGCTCCCCCCTCCACCCTGAGGCTCCCCTCTTGTGGCAACTCTCCTGCTCTGCCCTGCGGCACCCCCCTCGCCCGAGCTCACCCCTGCTCTGAGCACGAGCACCCCGAGCACGCCATGGCCGCTTCACTTCTCCCACCTCCAAGGCTTGCGGCGTCTAAGCCTGCCAGGCAGTCAAGCACCCTCCTCTGAGCCACAGCAGCCCTGACAGTTGACAATAGAGGCACCTTAACCCCTGAGTTCCTTCAATGTGTCCCCCTCCGGGGTCCAGCTCCGATCACCAGATACTCGGGGTATGTCTATACCACCTGCCGAATCGGTTCCCAGCGATCGATCCAGCGGGGGTTGATATATCTCGTCTAGTGTAGATGCAATACATTGAGTGCTCTCCCCTCGCCTGCTGTACTCCAGCTCGGTGAGAGGCGCAGGCAGAGTCTACGGGGAGCTGCAGCAGTCAACTCACCGTGACTGTGACATTATAAGTATAATCTAATATCTCATTGAAAGGTGACAGGGCCAGAAAGAGTCAATTAACTCACCTCTCCGACTGACCTGACCCGTGGGTGAACCTTAAAAACTGGTTAACAAGATATGTAAATGAACAGAGCTTTGAAATGCAAGTCTGCAGTGTTAGAGGTAGAAGGGGAGGTGTTTGCTCAGGTCTTGTGATGTCAGCAAACAAGTCTTGTCTATTGCTATAGTTTTAATTCAAAGAGCAAAAAAAGAATATTAACATTTATGATGATACTTGAGTGAAATAGTATTATTGTCTGTGTCTCTTTGAAGGTTGTGGTAATCTGTATCTGAACTGTTTGATGGATGTACTAACTGCTAGGAAGTTTGGAAGAAGAGTGAAGCCTATTGTTTTCTCAGGCTGAAAGGCTGCTGGAAATGTTTAAGAACCTGGGACACGATCCTTCTTCATCTCAGATCTGCTTTGGGTTTCAAGAGGGGGAAACCTTAAGCCACAAGGATTGAGATCCCCAGTCATTGACTGGAGCCACCCTGAATATGGACATTGGATTATAACCTATGGACTATTTCTAAAAGGACTTTTGGCAACTACAAGCTCATCTCTACTTTGTATCTGAACCTCAAAAATTGAATTCAAGTCTATATGTCTATTAAACTTTTAACCAACACTCACTCTCTCTCTTTTCTTTTCTAATAAATTTTAGCTTAGTTAATAAGAATTGGCTATAGCGTGTATTTTAGGTAAAATCTAAGCTATAATTGAACCTGGTTATGTGGCTGATCCTTTGGGATCGGAAGTATCTTTTCTTTTATATGATGAAGTAAGATTTTCAGGAATCATCATCATATCTAACAGGTGTGTCTGGACGGAGGCCTGAGGCTGGGTACTTTAAGGGAACTGCGTGGTTTAAACTTCTAAGTAACCAGTGAGATACTACAGAAGCTGTTTTGTGCTGGCTTGGTAAATCTAAGTATCGAAATAACCAGCAGTGTTTGGGATTTGTCTGCCCTGTTTTGTTGGCAATTCACTCTGATTGAGTGAGCTGAGCTGGCTCCCGCGGGCAGCACCGTCACATCTACAGCCAGGCTGCAGAGGTCCGGGGGATCTTAGGGGCCTTGGGGTGCACAGATAACTATGTCCAGGCCATAACGGTCCCTGGGGGGCTTAGAGAGTTTGGGGGGGATACAGATACCAATCTCCATGCTCTAGGGGTCCCTGGGGGGCTTAGAGGGTTCGTGAGGGGCACATATTCCTACATCCAGGCTGTAGGGTTACCAGGGGGGCTTAGGAGGTTAGTAGGGGGCAAAGATACCTACGTCCAGGCTGGAGGCATCCTGGGAGTCTTAGGGGATTTGTGGGGGCCAAAGACACCTATGTCCAGGCTGTAGGGGTACCAGTGGGTTTTAGGGGTTCGAGTGGGCACAGATACGTATGTCCAGGCTGTATCGTTCCCGGGGGGGGTTAGAGGTTTTGTGAGGGGCACAGATATCTATGTCCAGATTGTAGATGTCCCGGGAGGGGGGGTTAGGGGGGTTGTGGGAGTGGAAATACCTATGTCCAGGCTGTAGGGGTTCCTGGGGGCTTAGAGGGTTTCTGAGGGGCACATATACCTACGTGCACACTGGAGTGTCGCAAGGGGCTTATGGAGTCTATATGGGGTAAAGATACCAATGTTCTGGCTGTATAGGTCCCTCGGGGGCTTAGGGGGTTTGTGGGGCCACAGATACCTAAGTTCAGGCTGGAGGGATCTCTGAGTGTCTTAGGTATTTGGTGGGAGGCACAGATACCTACGTCCAGGCTGCAGGGGTCTCGGAGGGGCTTAGGGTCTGTCACAGAGTGTGGGGGGAGTCCGGTCCTGCACCCCTCTTCCTGGGACTCACAGTGACTCTCAGCCAGCCAGTAAAACAGAAGGTTTATTGGACAACAGGAGCGAAGGATACAGCAGAGCTTGGAGGCACAAGCAGGACCCCACAATCAAGTCCTTCTAGGGGTTCAGGAAACTTAGTTCCCAGTTTGGGAATCCCTGAATTCCAACCACCCAGACCAAAACCGAAACTGAACTAACCCAACTCCCTCCAGCTGGCCATTTCCTGTGTCCAGCTTCCCGGGCAAAGGTGCTAACCCCTCCCCCCGCCTAGCTCAGGTTACAGGCTGAGCACGTGTCCGGTCCTAAAGTCACCCCCTGCTCTCCCATCCCCCACACAGACAGTCCCTACTCCATCACAGCACCGTGTGGCCACACTGGTTAATGCCCAGAGCATTTCCTACATGGAGCAACAGTGACACCGTGTGGCCATGCAGGGAAATGCACAGAGCATTTCCTGGCTGGAGCAACAGTGATTCCATGTGGCCACGCAGGGTAATGCACAGAGCATCACGCCTATGTAGAGGCTGTAGAGATACCTGGGGGGCTTAGGGGTCGTGGGGGGCACAGATAGCTACGTCCAGGCTGGAGACATTCTGGTGGGCATTAGGGGCTTCATGAGGGGCACAAATATCTACGTCAGGGCTGGAGAGGTCCCTGGATGGCTTAGGGGGTTGTGGTGAGCATAGATACATACGTCCAGGCTGTAGTGGTCCCTGGGGGTTTAAAGAGTTGGTAAGGGTCACAGAAACCTACGTATGGTCTGGAGGGGTCCCTGGGGGACTTAAGGGTTTGTGGTTGCGCAGATACCTACGTACCGGTTGGAGGGGGCCCTGGGGAGCTTAGGGGGTTTGTGTGGCGTACACATAGCTATAACCAGGCTGGTGGGGGCCCTATGGGTCTTAGAAGGCTGGTGATACCTATGTAGGGACTGGAGAACTCCTGGGGAGGGCTTTGGGGGTTCCTGGAAGTCACAAATATCTACGTCCAGGCTGGAGGAGTTCTGGGGGTATTAGGGAGTTGTGCGGGGGCACAGATACCTATATCGAGGCTGTAGGGGTCCTGGGGTTGCTTTGGGGCATTTTGGGGTACAGATACCTACTTCCATGCTGTAGGGGTCGCTGGGAGGATCAGTGGGTTCGTGAGGGTGCACAGATATCTACGTCTGGTCTATAGGGATCCTGGGGGGGGGCTTAGGGGTTTGTAAGGGGCACAGATACATTCATCCAGGCAAGAGGGGGTCCTAGGGACCTTAGGGGTTCATGCTGGGCCACAGATACCTGCGTCTAGGCTGGAGGGGTTTTGGGGGTCTTAGGAGGGTTGTGTGGGCACAGATACCTATGTCGATGCTGGAGGGGTCCTGTCATGTCTTAGCGGATTTCGTGGGGTCAGAGATACCTACATCTAGGCTGGTGGGGTTCCGGGGGGATTAGGTGTGTTTCGGGGGGGAACAGATACCTACATCCTGATGGTAGGTGGCCCTGGGTAGCTTAGGCGGTTTTTGTCGGTCACAGATACAAACATCCATGCTGTAGGGGTCCCGAGGGACTTTGTGGGGCTCTAGGGTCACAGATACCTACCTACAGTCTGGAAGGTTCCTGTGAGTATTAAGGGGTGT
The DNA here is from genome assembly GCF_025201925.1 of Gopherus flavomarginatus. Classification (NCBI taxonomy): domain Eukaryota; kingdom Metazoa; phylum Chordata; order Testudines; family Testudinidae; genus Gopherus; species Gopherus flavomarginatus. Next base: position 1,293,483 of record NW_026115095.1, read on the forward strand.
GTGGGGCATACAGATGCCTACATCTGGGCTTGTGGGTTTCCTTGGGGAGCTTAGAGGTTTGTGGAGAGCACAGATACCATTATCCAGGCTAGATGGGTCCTGGTGGGATTAGGGGGTTGTGGGGGGCACAGATAACCTATGTAAGCAGAAGCAGGATGAACTCTACCTCACATCTGGTGGTGAATTATGGCAAGTGTGGAAAAGGATTTCAGGGTCTGATCATGTTTGCATAGACACACCCACCGTGCGTGACACGGCCACGGCAGCCTGGGATGGTTACTTTGGCAGCTATGGTATCCCCAGTTTATTTGTTGTTGGGGTGTGAGATGTGGAGTGTTGTCACCCTGATTGTGTGGATGAGGAACTGTGAAACAGCTTTGAGACAGGGATTCTCACCATCAGTTGAGTTGGATTCACTAGACAAGGGAGTGGGCTCCTTGGATGAGCCAGAAACACCAATTACATCTTCTTCTCTTTTAACAGTTGAAGAGTAGAGCTGGTTGTTGAATTTCTTAATAACTGAAAATCCAGGTTCCTGAACTGAAGTCATTGAAGTGCTGTGTTAAATAGTGGGGGAGTTTGAAACAATATTGCAGAGCAGCTGATGGAGAAGAGCAGTTTGTGGAACACTTGAAATGGCTCACAGAGTGAAGTAAGCTAAGCAGTTTTTGGAGACAGCTGGAGCAGATCACAGGTTGGCTGGTGGAGCAGAGCAGCTGGTGGACTGAGCTGAGCAGTTTGTGAGAAAGGCAGAAGCAGAATCCCACGGAGAGGCAGGGCAGACAGCAGTGGACCACGTAAGGTGCCCCTTTCTACCCAGCCTGGCAGGGGGGGAAACCCGGCAGATAGACTCTTGAACTCTGGGGCTGCGGGACTGTGGGTGATTATGGGGTTGCTGGAGTCTTGAAATATTTGAGGTATTGTACTTTGGAGTCTTGGGGTGATTTGGAGATTGCTAGATTCTAGAGCCCAGAGAAAAGGACACGGCCTAGTTGACGTGTTTTCCAAATTTAATGCTATGTTGTTTATCTCACGTTATTAAACATTTTCTGCTATACCCAGATTCTATGATTGCGAGAGGGGAAGTATTGCCTCTTTGAGGCACCTAGGGGTGTGTATGTAAAATTTTCCCATGTCCACTGGGTGAGGGCTCGATCTGGTTTGCATTACGTAATGGGGAAGGGACCCCTATGTATTGAACCCAGTCCTTGCTGCTATCAATTCAGCCTGGCAGACGGGTTCCACCTATGTCCAGGCTGAAGGGGTCCCTGGGGGTTTTAGGGGGTTCCTGGGGGGCACAGAGATCTAGGTCCAGGCTGTAGAGGTCCCTGGGGGGCTCAGGGGTTTGGTGGGGGGCACAGATACCTATGTCCCAGCTGCAGGGGTCCCAGAGGGGCTTAGGGGGTGTCATGGAGTGTGGTGGAATCTGGCCCTGCACCCCTCTTCCAGGGACACACAGTGACTCAGCCAGCCAGTAAAACAGAGGGTTGTTTTGGCCAACAGCAACGAAGGATACAGCAGGGCTTTGGGGCACAACCAGGACCCGTCAGTCGAGTCCTTCTGGGGGTTCAGGAAGCTTAGTTCCCAGTTTGGGATTCTCTGAATTCCAACTACACAGCTCCAAACCAAAACTGAACTAACTCCCTGCAGCCGACCCCTTCCTGTGTCCAGCTTCCCGGGCAAAGGTGCTCACTCTCTCAGCCCTGCCTAGCTCGAGTTACAGGCTTAGGTCCTGTCCCTCACCTAAACTCACCCCCTGCTCTCCCATCCCCCACACAGACAGTCCCCACTCCATCACAGTAATGCCCAGAGCATTGTGCGCATGGAGCAACAGTAACACTGTGTGGCCACGCAGGGTTATGCCCAGAGCATTTCCCCCGTGGAGCAACAGTGACACCATGTGGCCACGCAGGGTAATGCACAGAGCATTTCCCCGCATGGAGCAACAGTGACACCGTGTGGCCACGCAGGGTAATACACAGAGCATTTCCTGCATGGAGCAACAGTGACACCATGTGGCCACACAGGGTAATGCACAGAGCATTTTTTTGCATGGAGCAAGAGCGGCACCGTGTGGCCACGCAGGGTAATACACAGAGCATTTCCTGCATGGAGCAAGCGTGGCACCGTGTGACCACGCAGGGTAATACACAGAGCATTTCCTGCATGGAGCAAGAGAGCCACCGTGTGGCCACACAGGGTAATGCACAGAGCATTTCCCCGCATGGAGCAACAGTGACACCGTGTGGCCACACAGGGTAATACACAGAGCATTTCCCAGCATGGAGCAACAGTGACACCGTGTGGCCACACAGGGTAATACACAGAGCATTTCCTGCATGGAGCAACAGTGACACCGTGTGGCCACAAAGGGTAATGCACAGAGCATTTTTTTGCATGGAGCAACAGTGACACCGTGTGGCCACACAGGGTAATGCACAGAGCATTTCCTGCATGGAGCAATAGTTGCACCGTGTGGCCACACAGGGTAATACACAGAGCATTTCCTGCATGGAGCAACAGTGACACCATGTGGCCACACAGGGTAATGCACAGAGCATGACACCTACGTGGAGGCTGTAGAGATCCCTCGAGGGCTTACGGGGGTTCGTAGGGTCACAGATATCTACATCCAGTATGGGCGGGACCCTGGGAGAGTTAGGGGGGGTTGTGAGGGGCATAGGTACTTGTGTCCAGGCTATAGAGGTCCTGGTGGGGATTAAAGGCTTCCTGGAGGACAGCAATATCTACGTCCAGGCTGAAGGGGTCCCTGGACGCTTAGGGGGTTGTGGTGAGCACAGTGATCCCTGGGGGTATAGGGACTTGGTGAGGGGCACAGATACCTATGTATGTCCTGGAGGGGTTCCTGGGGGGGGGGGCTTAGTGATAGTGTAGGAGACACAGATACCTACGTCCAGGCTATAGGCATTCTGGGGGGGGCTTAGGGCTTTGGGGGGGCACAGATACCTACATCCAGGCTGGAGGGGTCCCGGGGGGCTTAGGTGGTTTGTGGGGAGGGGCACAGATATGTACATCCAGGCTGGAGAGGTTCCGGAGAGGATTAGGGGTTTTTGCGGATGGCAGAGATACCTATCACCATACTCTAGGGGTCCCGGGGGGCTTAGGGTTTTTTTGGGAGGCACAGATATCTATGTCCAGGTTGGAGTGGTTCCTGGGGGGTTTATTGAGTTCCTGGGGGGCACAGATACCTAGGTCCATGCTGTAGGGGTCCCTGGGTGGATTAGGGGTTTTCTGGGTGGCAGAGATACCTACGTCTAGGCTGTAGGGGTCCCTGGGAGGCTTAGGGGGTTTGTGGGGGGCAGCGATACCTACTTCCAGGCAATAGGGCTTTCCAGGGGGAATTAGTGTGTTGGGGGGGCACAGATACCTAGGTTTAGGCTGGAGGGTTCCCGGGGGGGGGGGCTTAGGCCGTTTGTGTTGGGCACAGATATCTGCATCCAGGCTGGAGGGGTCCCTGGGGGGGCTAAAGCTGTTTCTGGTGGGCACAGATAACTACCTCCAGGCTGGAGGGGTTTCTCGGCACTTAGAGGTTGTGGGGGGCACAGATACTTCCATCCAGGCTGGAGGGTCCCTGGGGGGCTTAGCGGGTTCATGTGGGGCACAGATACCTAAGTCCAGGCTGGATGGGTCCAGGGGGGGCTTATGGGGTTCAGGGAGCACAGATGCTTATCTGTAGGCTATAGGGGTCCCTGGTGGGCTTAGAGGGTTTTGGGGGGGGGGCCCAGATACCTAAGTCCATGCTGTTGGCGTCCCCTGTTGCTGGGGTCAGGGCCCGCACGGGTTGAGACCCTGGAGCTGGGGGTCAGTGCCCCCACGGGTGGGGCCCCTGGAGCTGGGGGTGATGGTCCCCACGGGTTGGGCCCTTGGAGCTGGGGTCAGGGCAAGCACTTGTGGGGCCCCTGGAGCTGGGGTTAGGGCGCGAACGGGTTGGGCCCCTGGAGCTGGGGTTAGGGAGCGAACGGGTTGGGCCCCTGGAGCTGCTTTACTCTGCGCTGGTTAGGCCTCAAACTGGAGTATTGTGTCCAGTTCTGGGCACCACATTTCAAGAAAGATGTGGAGAAATTGGAGAGGGTCCAGAGAAGAGCAACAAGAATGATTAAAGGTCTTGAGAACATGACCTATGAAGGAAGGCTGAAGGAATTGGGTTTGTTTAGTTTGGAAAAGAGAAGACTGAGAGGGGACATGATAGCAGTTTTCAGGTATCTAAAAGGGTGTCATCAGGAGGAGGGAGAAAACTTGTTCACCTTAGCCTCCAATGATAGAACAAGAAGCAATGGGCTTAAACTGCAGCAAGGGAGATTTAGGTTGGACATTAGGAAGACGTTCCTAACTGTCAGGGTAGTTAAACTCTGGAATAGATTGCTTAGGGAAGTTGTGGAATCTCCATCTCTGGAGATATTTAAGAGTAGGTTAGATAAATGTCTATTAGGGATGGTCTAGACAGTATTTGGTCCTCCCATGAGGGCAGGGGACTGGACTCGATGACCTCTCGAGGTCCCTTCCAGTCCTAGAGTCTATGAGTCTATGAGTAATCTGTGCCCCCCATAAACCACCTAATCCCCATGGGAACCCCTACAGCCAGGATGTTGGTATCTGTCCCCCTATAAATCTCCTAAGCCCTCTGGAACCCTTCCAGTCTGAACGTAGGTATCCGTGACCCCCAGAAATCCCCGAATGCCCCAGGAACCCCTACAGCCTGGACTTAGGTATCTGTGACTCAACGAACCTCCTAAACCACCCAGGACCCCTTCAGCTAGGACGTAGGCATCTGTTCCCCCCTCAACCCCCAATCCCCTCGGGACCCCTAGACCCTGGACGTAGGTATCTGTGTCCGCCCCGATTCCCTAAGCACCCCCATTACCCCTTTAGCCTGGACGTAGGTATCTACTCCCACAAACCCCTAAACGTCCCAGCGACCCCTTCAGCCTGGAAGGTCCCTATCTGTGACCCCACGAAACCTCTAACCTCCCAGGGATCCCTACAGCTGGACACAGGTGTCTGAGCACCCCACAAACCCCCTAAGCTCCTCGGGACACATCCAGCCTGGATGTATCTGAGCCCCCAGTGAACCGCCCTAATCTCCTCGGGACACCGACAGCCTGTACCTAGGTATCTGTGCCCCCCACAAAACCCCCTATAACCCCCCAGGACCCTCCAGACTAGATGTAGGTATCTGTACCCCCACAGCCTCCCTGGGACTCCTACAGCCTGGAGGTTCGTATCTGTGCCCCTCATGAAACCCCCCCCCCCCCCGTCCCCTCCAGGACTGGACATAAGTATCTGTGCACCCCACGAACCCATTCCCTTACCCTTGAGGTTGGGGTCAGGACCCCCACGAGTTCGGCGCCTGGAGCTGGGGTCAGGGCCCGCACTGGTGGGGCCTCTGGAGCTGGGGTTAGGGCCCCCAACCCGTTCGGGCCCTAACAACAGCTCCAGGGGCCCCACAAGTGCTTGCTCTGACCCCAGCTCCACGGGCCAAACCCCGTGCGGGCCCTGACCCCAGCTCCAGGGTCTCAACCCATGCGGGCCCTGACCCCAGCAACAGGCGCCGAACTCGTGGGGTCCTGACCCCAACCTCAAGGGCCAAACTCGTGGGTGCACTGACCCCAGCTCCAGGGGCCCCACCCGAGTGGGTCCTGACCCCAGCTCCAGAGGCCCCAACCCGTGTGGCCCTGACCATAGCGTCGAGGGCCCAACCCGCGGGGGCCCCTGACCCCAGCTCCAGGGGCTGAACCCATGGGGGCCCTGACCCCAGCTCCAGTGGCCCAACACGTGCGGGCCCTGACCCCAACTAGAGGGGCCAAGCCCGTGGGGGCCCTGACCCCAGCTCCAGGGGCCCCACCCATGTTGGCCCGGACCCCAGCTCCAGGGGCCTAACCCGTGGTGGCCCCTTACATCAGCTCCAGGGCCCCAGCCCGTGAGGTCCCTGATCCCAGCTCCAGGGCCCCAACCCGTGCGGGTCCTGACCCCAACTCAGGGGACCCACCCATAGGGGGCCCTGACATCCAGTTCCAGGGGCCCAACCCGTTGTGGGCCCTGACCCCAGCTCTAGGGCCCCCCACCCGCATTGGCCCTGACCGCAGCTCCAGGGGCCCCACCCGTGCGGGGCTGACCCCTGCTCCAGGGGGGCCCACCGTTGTGGGCCCTGACCCCATCTCCAGGGGCCCTACCCCGTTCGGCCCTGACCGCAACTCCAGAAGCCCAACCCATGGGGGCCCTGACCCCAGCTCCAGGGCCTCATCCAGTGGGGCGCCCTGACCCCAGCTCTAGGGGCCTAACGCGTACGGGCCCTGAGCGCAGCTACAGGGGCCTAACCTGTGGGGGCCCTGACCGAAGCTCCAGGAGCCCAAACCCGTGCGGACCACAGCTCTAGGAGCCCAAGTCGTCAGGGTTCCCTTACCCCAGGTCCAGGTGCCCAAAGCCTGCAGGCCCTGACCCCAGCTTCCAGGGGCCCAATCCGTAGGGGCGCTGACCCCAGCTCCAGTTGCCCAAAACCGTGGGGCCCTGACCCCATCTGCAGGGGCCCAACCCATGCCGGCCTGACCCCAGTTCTAGGGCCCAACCCATGTGGGTCCTGGCCCCAGCGCCAGGGTCCCAGCCCGTGAAGCCCCCTAACCCCAGCCTCCAGAGTCCCAACTCGTGGGGGCTCTTACCCCAGGTCCAGGGCCCAACCCGTGTGGGGCCTGACCCCTGCTCCCAGGGGCCCCAATCATGCAGGCCCTGACCCCAGCTCTAGGTGCTGAACTCATTTGCGCCCTGACCCCCAGCCCTCAACGGTCCAACCCCTTGGGGGCCCCTGACCCCAGCTCCAGGGGCCTAAACCCGTGCGGGCCTGACCCCAGCTCCAGGGGCCTAACCCGTGCGGGCCCTGACCCCAGCTCCAGGGGCCCAACCCGTGTGGGTCCTGACCCAGCTCCAAGCGGTCCGAGCCCATGTGGGCCCAGACCCCAGTTACAGGCCACAACCGATCTGGGGCCCTTACCCCAGCTCCAGGGGCCCAGCCCGTTCGGGGCCTGACCCTTTATCCAGGGGCCCCACCCGTGTGGGCCCTGACCCCAGCTCCAGGGGCCTAACCCATGCGGGGACCTGAACGCAGACTCCAGAAGCCCAACTCATGGGGGCTCTGACTCCAGCTCCAGGGCCCAAACCCGCTGCGTGCCTTGAACCCAGCTCCAGGGGCCTCACCCGTGGGGGCCCTAGCCCCAGCTCCAGGGGGCCTAACCTGTTGCGGGTCTCTGGCCCCAGCTCCAGAGGCCCAACCCGTGCAGGCCCTGGCCCCAGCTGCAGTGCCCCAACCAGTTGGGGGCCCCTGACCCCAGCTCCAGAGGTCCAACCCATGCGGGCCTGACCGCAGCTCCAGGGGCCCAACCGGTGCGGGCCCAGATCCAAGCTCCAGGGGGCCCAACCCATGCGGGCCCCTGACCTCAGCCTCCAGGGGCCCAACCGTGGGGGCCCTCAGCCCAGTTCCGTTTCCCACCTGTGGGGGCCCTACCCCAACTCCAGAGGCCCAACCCATTCGGGCCCTGACCCCAGCCTCCAGGGGCCCAAACCGTGGGGACACTGACCCCCAGCTCCACGAGCCTCACCCATGTTGTCCCTGACCCCAGCTCCAAGGGCCCAACCCGTGGGGCCCCTGATCCCAAGCTCCGGGGGCCCAACCGTTGCGGGTCCTGACCCCAGCTCCAGGGTCCCAAGCTGTGGGGACCCTGACCCCAGCTCCAGGGGCCCCCATCCGTGCTGGTCCTGACCCCAGCTCCAGGGGCCAATCCCGTACGGTCCCTGACCCAGCTCCAGTTTTCCCAACCAGTGGAGGCCCTGAACCCCATCTCCAGGGGTCCAACCCGTTCGGGCCCTGACCCCAGCTCCAGGAGCCCAAACCGTGGGGACCGTGACCCCAGCTCCAGGGGCCCCACCCATGTTGACCCTTGACCCCAGCTCCAAGGGCCCAACCCGTGGGGCCCCTGATCCCAGCTCCGGGGGCCCGACCCGTGGGGGCTCTGACCCAGCTCCAAAGGCCCAACCCGTGCGGGGCCCTGAACCCAGGGGCTCAGACCTCAGCTGGCAGGGGGCCCCAATCGTGAAGGCCCGGACCCCAGCTCTCGGGGCCCAAGCCGTGGGGGCCCTGACCACAGCTCCAGGGGCACGACTCGGTGCGGGCCCTGACCCCAGCTCCAGGCGCCGAACTCGTGGGGGCCCTGACCCCAGCCTCAAGGCAGAACCCTTTAGGCCTTGACCCCAGCTACAGGGGCCGTACCCATGCGGGCCCTGACCGCAGCTCCAGGGGCCCAACCGGTGCGGGCCCAGATCCAAGCTCCAGGGGGCCCAACCCATGCGGGCCCTGACCTCAGCTCCAGGGGCCCAACCCGTGGGGGGCCCTCAGCCCAGTTCCAGTTTCCCAACCTGTGGGGGCCCTAACCCCCATCTCCAGGGCCCTAACCCTTGGGGTCCCTGACTCCAGCTCCAGGGGCCCAAGCCGTGGGGTCCCTGACCCCAAGCTCCAGGGGCCCCATCCATGCTGGTCCTGACCCCAGGTCCAGGGACCAATCCCGTTCGGGCCCTAACCCCAGCTCCAACGCCCAACCCCGTTGGGGCCCCTGATCCCAGCTCCGGGGGCCCAACCGTTGCGGGTCCTGTCCCCAGCTCCAGGGGTCCAACCCGTGGGAGCCGTGACCCCAGCTCCAGGGACCAAACACGTGGTGGCCATGATCCCAGCTCCAGGGGACAAACCCGAGTGGGCCCTAACCTCAGCTCCAGGGCCCCAACCCGTGGGTGCCCTGACCCCAGCTCCAGGGCTAAACCCGTGGGGGCCCTGACCCAAGCTCCAGGGACCCCACCCATGCGGGCTCTGAACCCAGCTCCAGGCGACGAACTCGTGGGGGCCCTGACGCCAGCCTCAAGGGCGCAACCCGTGGGGGCCCTGACCCCAGTTCCAGGGGCTCAACCCGTGAGGGCCCTGACCCCACCTCCAGTGGCCCAACCCTTGGGGGCCCTGACCCCAGCTCCAGGGGCTGAACCGGTGGGGGTCCTCATCCCAGCTCCAGGAGCCCAACCCGTGCGGGCCCTGACCCCAGGGTCCCAGACATCAGCTCCAGGGGCCCCAATCATGGGGGCCCTGACCCCAGCTCCAGGGCCCCAACCCGTGGGGTCCCTGACCACAGCTCCAGGGGCCCAACCCGTGGGGGCCCTGACCCCAGCTGCAGTTGCCTAACCCGTGGGGGCCCTGACCCTTTCTGCAGGGGCCCAACCCGTTTGTGCCCTGACCCCAGCTCCAGGGGCCAAACCCATGTGTCCCCTAACCCCAGCTCCAGGGTCCCAACCCCTGGGGGCCCTGACCCCAACTCCAGGTGGAGGCCCTGACCCCAGCTCCGGGGGCCCAACCCGTGCGGGCCCTGACCTCAGCTCCAGAGGCCAAACCCATGGAGGCCCTGACCTCAAATCCAGGGGTCCAACCCCTGTGGGCCCTGACCCCAGCTCCAGGGGCCCAACCCGTGCGGACCCTGACCCCAGGTCCAGAAGCCCAACTCGTGGGGGCCCTGACCCCAGCTACAGAAGCCCCACCTGTGCGGACCCCGACCCCAGCTCCAGGGGTCCCACCTGTGCAGGCCCTGACCCCAGCTCCGCGGCCCAACCCGTGGGGGCTCTGACCCCATCTCCAGGGGCCCAACCGTGCAGGCCCTAACCCCATCTCCATGGGCCCCACATGTAGGGGCCCTATCCCGAGCTCCAGGGTCCCAACCCGAGCGGGCCCTGACCCCAGCTCTAGGGGCCCAGCTCGTGGAGGCCCAGACTCTAGCTCCAGGGTCAAAACCCGTGCGGACCCTGTCAGCTCTAGGGGCCCAGCGTGTGCGGGCCGTGGCCCCAGCTCCAGGGGCCCAACCCGTGCGGGCCCTCCCAACAGGTCCAGGGTCCCAGCCCGTGGAGGCCCTGACCCCAGCTCCAGGGGCCAAACCCGTGCGGGCCCTGACCCCAGCTCCAGGGCCCCAACCCGTGCAAGCCCTGACCCCAGCTCCAGAAGCCCAACGCGTCGGCGCCCTGACCCCACCTCCAGGGGCCCAACCCGTGGGGCCCTGACCCCAGCTCCAGGGACCCAACCCGTCAGGGTCCTGACCCCAGCTCCAGTTGCCCAACCCATGGGTGTCCTGACCCCAGCTCCAGGGGCCCATCCGTGCGGGCCCTGTCCCCAGCTCCAGGGGCCCAACCCGTGCGGGTCCTTTCCCCAGCTCCAGGGGCCCAACCCGGGGGGGCCATGACCCCAGCTCCAGAGGCCCCACCCGTGCGGGCCATGACTCTAGCTACAGAGGCTCCACCCGTGCGGGCCATGACCCCAGCTCCAGGGGCCCCACCCGTAATGGCACCGAACCCAGCTCCAGGGGCACCAATCATGTGGGCCTGGACTCCAGCTCCAGGGGCTCAACCTGTGGGGGCCCTGACCCAAGCTCCAGTGGTCCAACCCGTGGGTGTCCTGACGCCAGCTCCAGGGGCCCAACCATGCGGGCCCTGACCCTAGCTCCAGAGGCCTAACCCATGCGGGTCCTGACCCCAACTCCAGGGGCCCAACCCGTGCGGGCCCTGACCACAGTTCTAGGGGCTCAACAGGTGGGGGTCCTCACCCCAGCTCCAGTGGCCTAACCCGTGCGCGCCCTGACTGCAACTCTAGCTGCCCAACCCGTGCGAGCCCTGTCCCCTGCTCCAGGGGCCCCACCCGTGGGGCCCTGAGCCCAGCTCTAGGGGCCCCAATCGTGCCGGCCCTGTCCCCAGCTCCAGGGGCCCAACCTGTGGGGGCCCTGACCACAGCCCCAGGGGCCCCACCTGTGCGGGCCCTGACAACAGCTCCAGGCGCCGAACTCGTTGAGGCCCTGAACCCAGCCTCAAGGGCCGAACCCGTGGGTGCCCTGACCCCACCTCCAGGGGCCACAATCATGGGGGCCCTGACCCCAGCTCCAGGGGCCCAACCTGTGCGAGCCGTGACCCCAGCTCCCGTGGCCCCACCCGTCTTGGCCCTGACCCTAGCTCCCGGGGCCCCACCCGTGTTGGCCCTGACCACAGCTCAAGGTCCCAACCGGTGGGGGCCCTGATCCGAGCTCCGGGGGCCCAACCCGTGCAAGCCGTGACCCCAGCTCCAACTGCCAAACCCGTGGGGGCCCTGACCCCAGCTCCAGAGACCTAATCCGTGCGGGCCCTGACCCCAGCTCTAGGGGCCCCACCCGTGGTGGACCTGACCCCAGCTCCAGGGGCCCAACCCGTGCGAGCTGTGACCCCAGCTCCACGAGCCCCACCCATAGGGGCCCTGATTCCAGCTGCAGAGGCCGAACCTATGAGGGCCCTGACCCCAGCTCCAAGGGCCAAACCCGTGCGCGCCCTGACCGCAGGTAAAGGGGCCCCACCCATGTTGGCCCTGACTACAACTCCAGGGGCCCCACCCGTGGGGGCTCTGATCCCAGATCCAGGGGCCCAAATCGTGCTGGGGTTTGGGCCTCAGGGGTTGGTATCCCTGGAACTACGGTTGGGGCCCCAGGGGTTGGGCCCCTGAAGCTGGGGTTGGAGCTCCCAGGGTTTATGCCCCTGGAGCTGGGGTTGGGGCCTCCAGGGGTTAGGCCCCTGGAGCTACGTTTGGGGCCCCGACGGGTTGGGCCCCTGGAGCTGGGGTTGAGGGCTCCAGGGGTTGGGCCTCTGAAGCTGGGGTTGGGGCCCCAGGGGTTGGGCCCCTGGAGCTGCGGTTGGGGCCCCCAGGTTTTGGGCCCCTGGAGCTATGGTTGGGGCCCCAGGGGTTCGGTCTCTGGAGCTACGGTTGGGTCCCCAGGGGCTTAGCCCCTATTGCTGGGGTTGGGGCCCCCAGGTGTTGGGCCCCTGGAGCTATGGTTGGGGCCCCATGGGTTGGGCCCCTGGATCTGGTTTTGAGGCCCCCAGGGGTTGGGCCCCTATTGCTTGGGTTGGGGCCCCAGGGTTTGGGCACCTGGAGCTACGGTTGGGGCCCCCAGGGGTTGGGCCCCTGGAGCTGCGCTTGGAGCCCCAGGGGTTGGTCCCTGGAGCTGGGGTTGGGGCCCCCAGGGGTTGGGCTCCTGGAGCTATGGTTGGGGCCCTCTGGGGTTGGGCCCTTGGAGCTACGGTTGGGGCCCCCTGGGGTTGGGCCCCTGTAGCTACGGTTTGGGCTCCCTGGGGTTGGGTCTCTGGAGCTACGGTTCGGGCCCCCAGGGGTTGGGTCCCTGGAGTTACGGTTGGGGCCCCCAGGGGTTGGGCCCCTGAAGCTACGATTGGGGCCCCAGGGGTTGGGCCCCTGGAGCTACCATTGGGGCCCCCAGGGGCCCAACCCATGAGGGCCCTAACCTCTGCAATAGGGTCCCAGCCCCTGGGGGCCCCAACCGTAGCTACAGGGGCTCAAACCCTGGGAGCCCTAACCACAGCAATAGGGGCCGAACCCCTGGGGGCCCCAACCGTAGTTCCAGTTGCCCAACCCCTGGGGGCCCCAACCCCAGCTCCAGGGGCCCAACCCCTGAGGCCCCAACCGTAGCTCCAGGGGCCCAACCCCTCGGGGCTCCAACTGTAGCTCCAGGGGCCAAACCCCTAGGGCCTCAACCGTAGCTCCAGGGGCCCAACCCAGTGGGGCCCCAACCCCAGTAATAGGGGCCCAACCCCTGGGGGCCCCAACCCCAGCTGCAGGGGCCCAGCCCCTGGGGGCCCAAACCGTAGCTCTAGGGGCCCAACCCCTGAGGGCCTCAACCCCGGCTCCAGGGTCCCCAACCGTAGATGCAGGGGCCCAACCCCTGGGGGCCCCAACCCCAGCAATAGGGGCCCAGCCCCTGGGGCCCCAACCGTAGCTCCAGGGGCCCAACCCCTGGGGCCCCAACTGTAGTTCCAGGGGCCCAAAACCTGGGGGCCCCAATCGTACCTCCAGGGGCCCAACCCCTGGGGCCTCAACCCCAGCTCCAGGGGCCCAACCCCTGGAGCCTCAACCCCAGCTCCAGGGGCCCAACACCTGAGGGTCCCAAACGTAGCTCGAGAGACCCAACCCCTTGGGTCCCGTACCCCAGCAATTGGGGCCCAATCCGTGGGGTCCCGAACCCCAGCTACAGGGTCCCAACCCCTGGGGGCCCCAACCGTAGCTCCAGGGGCCCAATCCCTGGGGGCCCCAACCCCAGCTCCAGGGGCCTAAACCCTGCGGCCCCAACCGTAGCTCCAGGAGGCCAACCCGTGGGGGCCCCAACCCCAGGTCCATGGGCCCAACCAATGGGGCCCCAACCGTAGCTCCAGGGGCCAAACCCCTGGAGGCCCCAACCCCAGCTATAGGGGCCCAGACCCTGGGGGCCACAACCATAGCCCCAGGGGCCCAACCCCTGGGGGCCCCTGGGGTCCCAAGCCAAGCTGCAGGATCCGAACCCCTGGGGTCCTAACCCAAGCAATAGGGGCCCAGCCCCTGGGGGCACCAACCCCAGCTCCAGGGGCCCAATCCCTGAGGCTCCAACCGTAGCTCCAGGGGCCCAACCCCTGGGAGCCCTAACCGTAGCTCCAGGGGTCCAAACCCTGGGGGCCCCAACCCCCGCAATAAGTGCCCAACCCCTGGGGGCCCCAACCACAGCTCCAGGGGCCCAACCCCTGGGGGCCCCAACCCCAGCTATAGGGTCCCAGCCCAGCCCCTGGGGGCCCGAACCCCACCTAAAGGGGCCCAACCCCTGTGGGCACCAAACCCAACCTCCAGGGGCCTAACCCCTGGGGGCCCCAACCCAACTCCAGGGGCCCAACCCCTGGGGGCCCCATCCGTAGCTCCAGGGGCCCAACCCCTGGGGCCCCAACCGTATCTCCAGGTGCCCAACCCCTGGGGGCCGCAACCCCAGCAATAGGGGCCCAACCCCTGGGGGCCCCAACCGTAGCTCCAGGGGCCCAACCCCTGGGGCCCCAACCGTAGATGCAGGGGCCCAACCCCTGGGGGCGCCAACCCTGGAAATAGGGGCCCAGCCCCTGGGTCCCCAACCGTAGCTCCAGGGGCCTAACCCCTGGGGCCCCAACCGTAGCTCCAGGGGCCCAAAACCTGGGGGCCCAAAAGTAGCTCCAGGGGCCCAACCCCTGGGACCCCAACTCCAGCTCCAGTGGCCCAACCCCTGGGGCCCTCAACCCCTGCTCCAGGGGCCCAAAATCTCAGGGCCCCAACCGTAGCTCCAGAGGCCCAACCCGTTGGGGCTCCAACCCCAGCAATAGGGGCTCAATCTCTGGGGGTCCGAACCCCAGCTCCAGGGACCTATCCCCTGGTGGCCCCAACCCCAGCTCCAGGGGCCCAACCAATGGGGCCCAACCGTAGCTCTAGGGACCCACCCCCTGGGGGCCCCAACCCCAGCAATGGGGGCCCAGCCCCTGGGGGCCCTAACTCCAGCTCCAGGGGCGCAGCCCCTGGGGGCCCCAACCGTAGCTCTAGGTGCCCAACCACTGGGGCCCAAACCGTCGCTCAGGGGCCCAACCCCTGATAGCCCCAGCCCCAGCAATAGGGCCCCAGACCCTGGGAGCCCCAACCGCAGCTCCATGGGCCCAACCCCCCTGGAACTATGGTTGGGGCCCCCAGGGTCTGGGCCCCTGGAGCTTTGGTTGGGGCACCCAGGGGGTCCGCAGGGGTTGGGCGCCTGGAGCTACGGTTGGGGTCCCCAGGGGTTCGGCCCTATTGCTGAGGTTGGGGCCCCCAGGGGTTGGGCCCCTGGAGCTACGGTTGCGGCCGTCAGGGGTTGGGACCCTAGAGCTGGGGTTGGGGCCCCCAGGGGTTGGGCACCTATTGCCGGGGTTTGGGACGCCAGGGGTTGGGCCCCTGGAGCTACGGTTGGGGTCCCGAGGGGTTGGGTCCCTGGAGCTGAGGTTTGGGCCCGCAGGGGTTGGGACCCTGGAGATGGGGTTGGGGCCCCCAGGGGTTGGGTCCCTTGAGCTGGGGTTTTGGCCCCCAGGGGTTGGGCCCCTGGAGCTACGGTTGGGGCCCCAGGGCTTGGGCCCTGGAGCTGGGGTTGAAGACCCCAGGGGTTGGGCCCCTGGAGCTGAGTTTGGGGCCCCAGGGGTTGGACCCTTGAAACTACGGTTGGGACCGCAGGGGTTGGGCCCCTGGAGCTGGGGTTGGGGCCCCCAGGGTTTGGTCCCCTATAGGTGGGGTTGAGACCCCAGGGGTTGGGCCCTGGAGCTACGGTTGGGGCCCCCAGAGGTTGGGCCCCTATTCCTGGGGTTGGGCCCCCCAGGGTTCGGGCCCCTGAAGCTACTGTTCGGGTCCTCAGGGGTTGGGGACCTGGAGCTGAGGTTGGGCCCCCCAGGGGTTGGCCCCTATTGCTGGGGTTGGGGCCCCCATAGTTGGGCCTCTAGAGCTGGGATTCGGGCCCCCAGGTATTTGGCCCCTGGAGCTGGGGTTGGGACCCCCACGGGTTGGGCCACTGGAGCTGGGTCAGGGCCCCCACAAGTTCGGCGCCTGTAGCTGGGATTTGGGTCCGCACGGGTTGAGGCCCTGGAGCTAGGGTCAGGGCCTCCACGGGTGGGGCCCCTGGAGCTGGGATCAGGGCCACTACGGGTTGGGCCCCTGGAGCTTGGGTCAGGGACCCAAGGGTGGGGCCCGTGGAGCTGGGGTCATGGACCACTCGGGTTGGGCCATTGGAGCTGCTGTCAGGGCCCCCACGGTTAGGGTCCCTGGAGCTGGGGTCAGGGCCCGCACGGGTACGGCCCCTGGAACTGGGGTCAGGGCCCCCACGGGTGTGGCCCCTGGAGCTGGGGTCAGCACCCCCACAATTTCGGCTCTTGGAGCTGGAGTCAGGGCCCGCACGGGTAGGACCCCTGGAGCTGGGGTCAGGGCCCCCACGCGTGTGGCCCCTGGAGCTAGGGTCAGGGACCCCATGATTTCGGCCCCTGGAGCTGGGGGCAGGGCCGGCATGGGCTGGACCCCCTCGAGCTCGGGTCAGGTCCCGCACGGGTTCGGCCCCTGGACCTGTGGTCAGGGCCTGCACGGGTTGGGCCTGGGAGCTGTGGTCAGGGCCTGCACGATTGGGACCCCTGGAGCTGGGTTTAGGGCCCCACGGGTGGGGCCCCTCGAGCTACGGTCAGGGCCCCCATGTGTTGGTCCTTGGATTGGGGCCAGTGCCCCCACGAGTTCGGCGCCTGGAGCTGGGATCAGGGCCAAAACTGATGGAGCCTCTGGAGCTGGGGTTAGGGCCCGCACGGGTTGGGCCACTGGAGCTGGGGTCAGGGCTCCCACGAGTTCGGCGCTTGTAGCTGGGGTCAGGGTCCGCACGGTTGGGGCCCTTGAGCTGAGGTCAGGGCCCCCACGGGTTGGGCCCGTGGAGCTGGGTCAGGGCAAGCACTTGTGGAGCCTCTGCAGCTGGGGTTAGGGCCCAAACGGGTTGGGCCCCTGGAGCTGGGGTTATGGCACCCAAGCGTTGGGCCCCTGGAGCTGGGTCAGGCCCCCACGGGTTGGGCCCTGGAGCTGGGGTCAGGGCCCGCACGGGTTGGGCCCCTGGAGCTGGGGTCAGGGCACCCACGGGTGGGGCCCCTGGAGCTGGGGTCAGAGCCCGCATGGGTGGGCCTCTGGACCCGGGGGTAAGGGCAGTGCACGGGTTGGGCCACTGGAACTGGGGTCATGGCCCCCACGGGTTGGGCCCCTGGAGCTGGGGTCAAGGCCCTCACGGGTGGGGCCCCTGTAGCTGGGGTCATGGCCCGCACTGGTTGGGCCACTGGAGGTTGTGGTAAGGGCCCCCACGGGTGGAGGCCCCTGGAGCTGGGATCAGGGCCCCCACAAGTTAAGCGCTGGAGCTGGGATCAGCCGCGCATGGGTGGGGTCCCTGGAGCTGGGGTCAGAGCCCGCACCCTCTTGGTCCCTGGAGCTGGGATTAAGGCTTCATGGGTGGGGCCCTGGAGCTGGGGTCAGGGCCGCACGGACTGGGCTCCTGTAGCTGCGGTCAGTCCCCAAACGGGTTTGGGTCCTGGAGCTGGGGTCAGGGCGCCCTAAGTTGGGCCCCTGGAGCTGGGGTGAGGACCAACAGGGGTTGGTCCCCTCGAGCTGGGGTAAGGGCCCCCATGAGTTCGGCGCTTGTAGCTGGGGTCAGGGCCCGCACGGTTGGGGACCTTGAGCTGGGGTCAGAGCCCCCACGGGTTGGCCCGTTTAGCTGGGGTCAGGGCAAGCACTTGTGGAGGCCCCTGGAGCTGGGGTTAGGGCCCAAACTGGTTGGGGCACCTGGAGCTGGGGTTATGGCCCCCACGCGTTGGGCCCTGGAGCGGGGGGTCAAGGCCCCACGGGTTGGGCCCCTGGAGCTGTGTTCAGGACTCAAAAGGGTTGTCGGGCCCTGGAGCTGGGGTCAGGGCCCGCACGGTGGGGCCTCTGGACCGGGGGTTAAGGCGTGCACGGGTTGGGGCCACTGGAACTGGGGTCATGGCCCCCATGGGTTGGGCCCCTGGAACTGGGGTCAGGGCCCCCACGGGTTGGGCCCCTGGAGCAGGGGTCATACCCCGCAAGGGTTCAGCCCCTGGAGCTGGGGTAAGTGCCCCCACGATTTCGGCCCCTGGAGCTGGGGGCCAGGGCCGGCATGGGCTGGGTCCCTGGAGCTGGGGTCTGGGCCAAACGGATTGTGCCCCTGGAGCTGGGGTCAGGACCCCACGGGTGGGGCCCCTGGAGCTGCGGTCAGGGCCCCGACGGGTTGGGGCCCTTGAGGTTGGGGTCAGGGCCCCCACGAGTTCAGCGTCTGGAGCTTGTGGTCAGGGCCCCATACTGGTGGGGCCTCTAGAATGGGGTTAGGGTCCGCACGGGTTGGGCCACTGGAGCTGGGGTTCAGGACCCCACGAGTTCGGCGCCTGTAGCTGGGGTCATGGCCCGCACGGCTTGGGGCCGTGGAGCTGGGGTCAGGGCCCGCACTGGTGGGGCCTCTGGAGCTGGGTTAGGGCCCGCACGGGTTGGGCCACTGGAGCTGGGATCAGGCTTCGACGAGTTCGGCGCCTGTAGCTGGGGTCACGCCCCGCACGGCTTGGGGTCCTGGAGCTGGGTTGAGGGCCCCCACGGGTTGGGCCCGTGGAGCAGGAGTCAGGCCCCGCATGGGTTGGGCCCCTGGAGCTGGGGTCAGGGCCCCCACGGTTTGAGCCCTTGGAGCTGGGGTGAGGGCCCCAACGGTGTGGGCACCTGGAACTGGGGTCAGGGTCCGCACGGGTGAGGCCTGTGGAGCAGGGGTTAGGACCCGCACGGGTTGGGCTACTGGAGCTGGGGTCTGGGCCCCCAAGGTTGGGCCCCTGGAGCTGGGGTGAGGGAGCCCACGGGTTGGGCCCCTGCAGCTGGGGTCAGAGCCCACACGGGTGGGGAGGCAGGAGCTGGGTTCAGGGCCCTCATAGGTAGGGCCCCTGTAGCTGGGTCAGGGCCCCTACGGGTGGGCCCATGGAGCTTGAGTCATGGCCCCCACTGGTTGGGCCCCCAGAGCTGGGGTCTGGGCCCCAAGGTTGGGCCCCTGGAGTGGAGTCTGGGCCGCATGGGTGGGGTCCGTGGAGTTGGGGTAGCTGGGGTTAGGGCCCGAACATGTTAGACCCCTGGAGCTGCGGTCAGGGAACGCAAGGGTTGGACCCCTGGAGCTAGGGTCAGGGCCCAACGGGTCGGGCCCCTGAAGCTGGGGTCAGGGCCCGCATGGTTTGGACCCTGGAGCTGTGTTCAGGGCTCCCACGAGTCGGCGCCTGGAGCTGGGGACAGGGCTCGCACGAGTTGGGCCGCTGGTGGCTGGGGTCAGGACCCACACTTGGGGGCCCCTGGAGCTGGGGTCAGGGCTCGCTCGGGTTGGGCCCCTGGAGCTGGGGTAAGGGCCTGCACCTGTTGTGCCCCTGGAACTGGAATCAAGCCCTGCACTGGTTGGGCCCCTGGAGCTGGGTTTAGGGCCCCCACGGGTTGGGCCCCCTGGGCTGGGCCCCCTGGGGTTAGGGCCAACACGGGTGGGGCCCCCTGGAGCTTGGGTCACGGCCCGCATGGGTTGGGTCCGTGGAGCTGGGGTCAGGGACCCCACGGGTGTGGCCCCTGGAGCTCGGGTCAGGACCCACACGCTTTGTGCCCCAGGAGCTGGGGTCAGGGCCCACATGGGTGGGGCCCTGGAGCTGTGGTCAGGGCCCGCACGGGTTGGGTCCCTGGAGCTTGGGGTCAGGGTGTCTGCGGGATGGGCTCCTGGAGCTCGGGTCACGGCCCGTACGAGTTGGGCCCCTGGAGCTGGGGTAAGGGCCCCCACGGGTTGGATCCCTGGAGCTGGAGTCAGGGCCGGCACTGGTGGGGCCCTGGAGCTGGGGTCAGGGCCACGGGTGGGGCACCTGGAACTGGGGTCAGGGCCTGCACGGGTTGGGCCCTGGAGCTGCGGTCAGGACCCGTATGGGTTGGGGGTCTGGAGCTGGGGTCAGGCCCCCATGGATTGGGCAACTGGAGCTGGGGTCTGGGCCCCGCACGGGTTGGGCCCCTGGCGCTGGGGTCAGGGCCCGCATGATGGGGTCTCTGGAGCTGGGGTCAGGGCCCCCACGAGTTCGGCGCCTGGAGCTGGGATCAGGGCCTGCACTGATTGGGTCGGTGGATCTGGGGGTTAGGGGCCCGCACGGGTGGGCCCCTGGAACTGGAATCAAGCCCTGCACTGGTTGGGCCTCTGGAGCGGGTTTAGGGCCCCTACGGGTGGGGCCCATGGAGCTGGGGTCAGGGCCCCCACGGGTTGGGCCCCTGGAGCTTGGGTCACGGGCCCGCACGGGTTGGATCCCTGGAGCTGGGGGTCAGGGGACCCCACGGGTGTGGCCCCTGGAGCTCGGGTCAGGACCCACACGCTTTGTGCCCCAGGAGCTGGGATTTCAGGGCCCGCACGGGTTGGGTCCCTGGAGCTGGGGTCAGGGTGACCGCGGGATGGCTCCTGGAGCTCGGGTCACGGCCCGTACGGGTTGGGGCCCCTGGAGCTGGGGTAAGGCCCCCACGGGTTGGATCCCTGGAGCTGGAGTCAGGGCCGGCACTGGTGGGGGCCCCTGGAGCTGGGGTCAGGGCCGCCACGGCTGGGGCACCTGGAACTGGGGTCAGGGCCCGCACGGGTTGGGCCCTGGAGCTGCGGTAAGGACCCGTATGGGTTGGGGCTCTGGAGCTGGGTCAGGGCCCACATGGATTGGGCCCCTGGAGCTGGGGTGAGGGCCCCACGGGGTGGGCACCTGGAACTGGGGTCAGGGCCCGCACGGGTTGGGCCCTGGAGCTGCGGTCAGGACACCCGTATGGGTTGGGGCTCTGGAGCTGGGGTCAGGGACCCCATGGATTGGGCATCTGGAGCTGGGGTCTGGGCCCGCACGGGTTGGGCCCCTGGCGCTGGGGTCAGGGCCCGCATGATTGGGGTCTCTGGAGCTGGGGTCAGGGCCCTCACGAGTTCGGCGCCTGGAGCTGGGATCAGGGCCTGCACTGATTGGTCGCGGATCTCGGGTGTTAGGGCCCGCACGGGTTGGGCCGTGGAGCTGGGGTCAGGGCAAAGCGGGTGGGCCCCTGGAGATGGGGTCAGGGCCCCCACGGGTTGGGCCAATTAAGCTGGGGTGAGGGCCGGCACGGGTTGGGCCCCTGTCGCTGGGGTCAGGGCCAAGACGGGTGGGGCCCCTGAAGCTGGCGTCAGGTTCTCACAGGTTGGGCCCCTGGAGCTGGGGTTAGGAGCAACACGAGTGGGGCCCCTGAAGCTTGGGTCAGGCCCGCACTGGTTGGGCCCCTGGGGCTGTGGTGAGGACCCCCACGGGTGGGGCCCTGGAACTGGGGTCAGGGCCCGCACGGGTGGGGCCTCTGGAGCAGGGCTTAGGACCGCACGGGTTGGGCTACTGGAGCTGGGTCATGATCCCCACGGGTTTGGCCCCTGAAGCTGGGGTGAGGGCCCCCACGAGTTCGGCGCCTGGGGCTGGGTCAGGGCCTGACACGGGTGGGGTCCATGGAGCTGGGGGTCAGGGCCACCACGGTTGGGCCCTGGAGCTTGGGGTAAGGGCCCCCACGGTTGGGCCCCTGGAGCTGGGGTAGGACCCACACGGTGTTGGGACCCTGGAGCTGGGGTAGGGCACGCACGGGTTGGACCCCTGGAGCTGGGGCGAGAGCACACACGGTGGGTTTCCCCTAGAACTGGGTTCAGGGTACGCACGGATGGGGACGCAAGGAGCTAGGGGTCAGGGTAGCATAGGTTGGGCCCCTGGGGAGCTGAGGTCAGGGCCTATAGGGTGGCGCCCATGGAGCTGGGTCAGGCCCGAAAGGGTGGACTCCTGGAGCTGGGGTCAGGAGTCCCATGGTTGTGGACCCTGTGAGCTGAGGGTCAGGTCCCCACAGTTGCGGCTCTTGAGGCTTGTTGTGATGGCCCCCCACGAGTTCGGCACCTAGAGCAGGGTCAGGGCCCGCA